>NC_052614.1:57478627-57602055 GCF_016545825.1 Eucalyptus grandis
AGAGGAACGACCTCCTATCCTGTTGCCCGTGAAGGAGTCGCTCGTTCTCCCGCAGATCCGAGAATATTTATGTCTCTCAATTTCCGAGGAGGGTCATGATGCTTCATCGCCAAATCTCGCAATTATGCCGATATACCATCGTATGCTTTTACTCCATCAGACCGTGCTGAAGCTAGTACGCAGACTGATAATACAGCAGACTTTCGCCGAATTCTTGATGTTCTCTTGGAAATGCGAGGTCAGATATATGCTTTGGAGTGCGAGGTTCAGAACTTGAAGAATGTTGGACAAGTTTCTTCCGTTTCCCTGTCTGATCAGATTCAAGCCCTTTCTACTCAAATTCAAGCCAATGCTAAAGGAGAAGAAGTGGCTCATCTAAGGGAAGACTTGAAAAAGCTGGAGGGCATCGTTCAGTCTATGGGAGATTTCCAGCTTGTTCGCGTTCCCAAGCAAATTTGACTTCTTTTTCATCTCAACCTTTTTTATGATGACAAAAAGGGGGAGAGATGCAAGTTTTGAAACTTTGAACTTAACTTGTTTAAATTTTTAGTTTGGTTTGTTTGACTTGTGTGTCTCGGATAAAGACCGAATGTGGTGTGGATTTGAATTTGGCTGCTGCTTTATATTAAGTATTATTGATATCTTATGAATGACTTTATATTCAAGACTGACCTATTTTCTGTGGTTGCAGATTCTGGTGTTATCATTAAGTCATTAATCTTTATGAGATATCCATATTGCTTGAGTAATGTTTTGCAGGTCAAAGTTTTTCAAATCTGCAGGAAAGTTTTGTCACCATCAAAAATGGGGAGATTGTTGGAGAAATCTTTCTAGAATATTTTGAAGTTGACAAAACGTTTCTATCAGTCTAGTCTGAAGATTTGTAGACTCTACTATTCAAAGTCTGAAGACTTTCGGACTGCTAGACTCAAGACTTAAAAGTCTATTCTCAGTGACAATTTGTAATCCGTCAAAGTAAGGCTATCTAGAACTGAGTGATTCATTGAGGATTTAGCCTTATCAACTGGAGAAGATCTCTTGGCTGGATGAGACATAACAGATTCTTTTATTCGAATCAAGATTGATTAAGGATTCGATGATTGGCGAAGTATTCTTGGAAGGTTCTACTTATGGAAACCAAGATCCTGATTGTATGGGCGAGCATGATTGATGGGCTATCGACATGTTCCTTTAATAGCTCGGATGATCTTCCTAATTGATTCTGTCTAACGGGAAGATTGGAAGAATTCCTTTGGTAAGTGCCAACGGGTATGATGGCATAAAAGAGTATAAAAGGAAGACGTTCCAGTTGTTTGAGGGTGTGCATGATAGAAGAATTCCAAAGTTTGAAGCTCCTTGATTCGTAGTCAATTCATTTGCTGAGCGAAAAATTTTGTACACAAAAGAGAGTTTATACCGTGAGATACCTTGAGGAAGTGTGCTAGAATATCCATACTGTGGAATCAAGGAAGAGCATTGCTGTAACATCTCTTTTGTCCATAGTGAAATCCAGCCAGTGGGGCATCGGTGCGAAGAGTGGACGTAGGCTTGGAACAAGCCGAACCACTATAAACCTCGTGTTGAATTTTCTCTCCCCTACTCTCTGTTTTACTTTGATAACAGTTCGTTCTATTAACTAAAGGGGAGCCTCCTTTCTATTGTCTGCCTAGTATTGTTTTCATATCTCGGGAAATTATTTTTACACCTATTCACCCCCTCTAGGTGCTTATACTAGTTATATCAATGTGGATGCAGATTCTAGTGTTATTTTTACTAAGCCATTTATCTTTGTGAGGTATCCATATTTGCTTAAGTAATGTTTTGCAGGTCAAAGTTATCCAAATCTGCAGGAAAGTTTTGTCATCATAAAAAAGGGGGGATTGTTGGAGAAAACTTCCTTGAGTGTTTTGAAGCCGACAAGACGTTTCCATCGCCTAGTCTCGAAGACTTGCAGACTCTTCCATCAAAGTCTCAAGACTCGGACTGCCGACTCAAGATTCAAAGTCTATCCTCATTGACGATTCTAGACCGTCGAAGAAGGCTTATCCAAAACTGGATGTTTCGCTAAAGATTTGACTTTATCAACTGGAGAAGATCTCTTGACTGGATCTAGCATGCCAGAATCCATTATTCAAATCAAGATTGATTCAGGGATTATGGATTCGTTGATTGATAAAGTATACTTGGAAGGTTCTACTTATGGAAACCTAGATCCTGATTGTATGGGCGAGCAGGATTGATGGGCTATCGTCACGTTCCTTAAATAGCTCGAAGATCTTCCTAATTGGTTTTGTCCAACGGGTAGATTGGAAGAATTCATTTGGTAAGTGCCAACGGGTGTGATGGCATAAAGGAGTATATAAGGAAGACGTTCTAGTTGTTCAAGTGTGTGCACGATAGAAGAATTCCAAAGTTTGAAGCTCCTGGTTCTTTGTCAATTAAACTGTTGAGCGAAATCTTGTACGCAAAAGAGAGTCTATATCTTTGAGAGACCTTGAGGAAGTGTAGTAAAGTCTCTACACTGTGGAATCAAGGAAGAGCTTTTCTGTAACAACTCTTTTGTTGATAGTGAAATCCAGCCGGTGGGCTGTCAGTGCGGAAGGGTGGACGTAGGCTTGGATTAAGCCGAACCACTATAATCTCTGTGTTCATATTCTCTTCTCTACGCTCTTTTACTTTGATCGTAACTCGTTTTGTTTACAAGAGACGAATTTCCTTTTCATGATCTATTGTTGATTAGTGCCGAACATTTATCTCGTAAAATTGTTTTTACACCTATTCACCCTCCTCTAGGTGCTTATACTAGCTTTCACAGTTGGAACGCCTCAACGTGTTCAATAAGATGATTAGTGAACTTACAAGCTTGGAGGTAAAGTTTGAGGATGAAGACATAGCGCTTCTACTACTGGCATCGTTGCCGGATTCGTTTGACCACTTGGTGACTACACTTCTTTATGGCAAAGAAACCCTAAAGATCGGAGAGGTGACTGCTGCCCTAATTTCAAACGACACTCGGAAAAGGGCAAGTAGTTTAAAATCTTCAAGAGAGGGACTCTTTGCAAAGGAGAAAAGCAATCAAGGAAGAGGAAGATCAACGGATCGAGCAAAAGAGGGGTCGATCAAAATCCAAGGGAAGGTTCAAAGGAAGATGCTACGGGTGTAATCAGGAAGGGCATACCAAGAGATTCTGTCCAAATAAGAACGAGAAAAAGAAGAAGAGCTCAAATGAGGCAAGTATAGCCGACAGCATTGAGACCAATGATGGGGACGTCTTGTCCATATCGTCGGGGAAGGACACCTTTGAAGATTCGTGGATTATGGACTCCGGATGCACTTTTCACATGTGTCCTCATCAAGAAGCCTTTGATGAGTACAAGGCATATGATGGTGGTTCAGTTCTCATGGGAAATGATACTTCGTGCAAGACTGTGGGTGTTGGAACTGTGAAAATCAAGATGTTTGATGGCATGATTAGAACCTTGGCAGATGTGCGTCATGTTCCAGGTCTAAGGAAGAATTTGATCTCATTGGGAGCACTTGAATCCAATGGATGCAAGTACACGGCTCAAGGTGGAGTCTTGAAGGTGATTAAGGTAGCTCTGGTTGTTCTTAAGGGACAAAGGCACGGGAACCACAGTGCAAGGTGGAGCATTTGTGTCCACGGATGCTAGCATGGAGATAGATAACACCTATCTATAGCATATGCGTCTCGAGCATATGGGAGAAAGAGGATTGATGGAGCTTCACAAGAGGAATGCACTCAAAGGTATAAAAACATGCAAATTAGATTTCTGCAAATTTTGTGTGTTTGGAAAACAATGCAGAGTTCGGTTCAATGCTGCAACTCATACAAGTAAGGGCGTGCTCGAGTATGTACACATGGATGTATGGGGTCATTCACCGGTAAAGTCAAAAGGAGGGAAGGAATACTTCGTGACATTCAGTGACGATTTCTCTCGCAAAGTTTGGGTCTACTTCATGCGACACAAAAGTGAAGTCTTTGAAAAGTTCAAAGAATGGAAAGCTAAAGTTGAGACTTCAACGGGGAAGAAGGTTAAGTGCTTGAGATCGGACAATGGAGGAGAGTACAAATCGACACCATTCATGGAGCTTTGCAAGAATGAAGGGATTAAACGTCACTTCACAGTTCCGGATATGCCCCAACAGAATGGCGTAGTGGAAAGGATGAACCGGACCTTATTAGAGAGAGCTCGAAGCATGAGGTTACGTGCGGGATTGAGCAAGGAGTTTTGGGCAGAAGCTGTCTGCATAGCATGTTATCTTGTGAATCAGTCTTCATCAACTGCAATTAAATGCAAAATTCCCGAAGAGGTATGGACTGGTAAAATTGTCGATTATTCTAATTTAAGAATATTCAGTTGTCTTGCTTTTGTACATGTGCAGAGCTCGAAGCGCTCGAAATTGGATCCAAAATCAAAACAATGCATATTTCTCGATTACGAGAAAGGAGTGAAAGGCTACAAATTATGGGATCCAAGTGAGAAGAAAGTTCTGACGAGCAGGGATGTTATATTTGATGAATCTGCAATGTTGAAGTCAAGTTGCGTGCCATGCGCGACTGCTAAAGAGGAGAGTGATAAATCTATCGTTAAGGTGGAGCTTGAAACTAGAGAATCTGTAGAGAATGGCAAGTCATCCGATGAAGCTCCGGAAGTCAAAGAAACGGTAGAAGTTCCTCGTACCATTGCGACGGGTCGAGGAAGGTGCACTCCCAAAGCACCGGAGAGGTACGGTTATGAGGATATGGTTGCTTATGCTCTTACCGTAGGCTCTGGCGATCCAAGCTCCTACCATGAAGCTTTGAAAAGTGATCACAAAGAAAAGTGGATGATCGCAATGATGGAGGAGATGGAGTCTTTACAAAAGAATGAGACATGGGAACTTGTGAAGAAGCCCAATGATCAGAATGTCATTGGTTGCAAATGGGTTCTTCGAAGAAAGGAAGCAGCAACGGAGAAAGAGCAAGAGAGATACAAGGCCCGACTTGTTGCTAAGGGTTATGCACAAAATGAGGGGATTGATTACGACAAGATATTTTCCTCTGTTGTAAAACACACATCAATTCGTGTTTTACTAGCTATGGTAGCCATGTATGACTTGGAGCTTGAGCAGCTAGATGTGAAGACGGTATTCCTTCATGGTGACTTGGAGGAGAAAATCTATATGGAGCAGCCTGAAGGCTTCAAGGTGGAAGGGAAAGAGGATCATGTTTGTTTGCTCAAGAGATCACTTTACGGTTTGAAGCAATCTCCGAGGCAATGGAATAAAAGGTTTGATTCTTTTATGCTTCGTATTGGCTACATGAGGAGTGTGAATGATTCTTGTGTCTACTACAAAGTTTTGGATGATAAGTCACTTATTCTGTTGATGCTCTATGTTGATGACATGTTTATTGTTGCAAGAAAAATGAGAGACATTAATTCCCTAAAGTCTCAGTTAAGTAGTGAGTTTGATATGAAGGATCTTGGTGTTGCAAAGAGGATCCTTGGCATGGAAATCTTTCGAGATAGACATGCAAGTAAGCTTTGGGTAAATCAAAAGAACTATGTTGAGAAGGTCTTGGAGCGGTTCAACATGGGTAAAGCTAAACCGGTTAGTACACCCTTAGCAAGTTACTTCAAATTATCTAAAAAACAATGGCCTGTTTCACACGAAGAAGTTGTAAAGATGTCTCGAGTACCCTATGCCAGAGCAGTAGCGAGCCTCATGTATGCTATGGTTTGTAGCAGACCGGATTTGGCTCATGCGGTGAGTCTCGTTAGCCGATACATGAGCAATCCGAGTAAGGAGCATTGGGAAGCTGTTAAGTGGATCTTTTGTTATTTGACTAGAACTGTCGGAATGGGTTTAATGTTCAGTTCCAAAGGAGGATCGATCAATTTAGCAGGTTATGTTGATTAAGACTTCGCTGGTGATTTGGACAAGTGAAGGTCCATCACAGGATATGTCTTTACTCTTGGCGGTGGAGCTATTTCATGGAAGGCAATGCTTCAACCTACTGTAGCATTGTCTACAACCGGAGCTGAGTATATGGCAATAACTGAGGGTATGAAGGAGGGAATATGGTTGACTGGTTTGGTCACAGAGTTGGGTATAAAGCAAGAAAGTGCTACATTATATTGCGATAGCCAGAGCGCAATATGTCTCGTGAATAATCAAGTGTTCCATTCTAGAACGAAACACATTGAAGTTCGGTACCACAAAATTCGAGAATTTGTGGAGAATGGTAGCATTGCTTTGAAGAAAATCCATACTAAAGATAATCCTGCAGATATGCTCACGAAAACGGTTACTACAGAGAAGTTCAAGTCCTGGAGGGACTTGATTTCTCTCACTCATAATTGAAGTTGATGGAGGCTGCACCGATCCAGGTGCGGGTGTACCTTTGCGAAGGTACGGTGGAGGGAGAGATATATTCATTTTCTTGGTTCAAGTGGAGGCTTGTGGTTTATTCAAGCCAAAGGTGGAGATTTGCTAATGTTGTCTTGAATTTCATAATATTCAATTGGGAAATCTAGGAAGACTTGAAGATTGCAGGCTATTTGTTTCCTAATATATTTCCTAGATTTGGGTTTCAAATTTGATAATATCTTTATGGTGGAATTCCTTTCCTACTAGGTTTAGGAAAGTGGGGATCTAAAGATCTATTTATTTCAGTATTGTACCTTGTACTCTTAACATACGCTCAAATAAAAAATCGTCTCTCTCTCTCCACTGGACGTAGGCGGATTTTTCGCCGAACCACGTAAATCTCCGTGTTCTTGATTATTCTTGTTTTCTTTCTCATCTAGTTAGGGTGTTCTTCCGCACAACAGACCTTTAGTAGAGACCAGCTTTTTTTTTTCCCTCAATTTGACTGGCCTAGTTATCTAGTTGCGAACCTGATCTGGGCTGTATATTACCAGAAATGTCACAATCTTGATTGCAAAGGAATAGAAAATTCTGCCCAACATTTATCCATTTTTTTTCTTTTATGTGTGAAAATGAAGGTAAAGTGAGCTTAGCAATAGGCCAGGTTACCGCTCTCTGTTGCGTCTGATCCTGGAGGATACTGTGCCTGATTTATCATCATTCGTTGATTCTGGCAAATCCTCCTGATATAACTAGTAATGTGGTTGACATTGATGAAAACACGACAAATTGCTCCCCTATGGATGCTTGGTGGCTTGAAGCCATAAGAGTCGCACATACTGTAGAAAACCAACAGGCCATGGAGTATGACCACAAGGCAAGGCAAGTCATCCACTTTACCTATCTGCGCAAATATTTTAGGATCTTTCGACAGGTCATGGAAGACAAGGACTGGCGGGTGGATTTAGAAATTAATACACCTCAGGGTGAGCTCTGAGCTTGAGTTCAACCATTCGAACAGCTCAGAGTTGCAATTATTTGGGAGGAAAGTCGATCCGGCTTAGTTCTTCAGCTTGCAGACTTGAACGAGGGTAGCGTGTCATGGATCCTTTCAATTCAATCGCATCAGATAAAGGGCATCAGACTGAAAGTAATCGCTGTGAAGATGTGGTTATTAACCAAAGTACTCTGAGCTCCAATGTTTGGTTTGAAAATCACTTTTGCTTGGCAGACAGTAGCCCTTCAGAAGAGGCATGTTATTCAAGACAACATCAGGCTGCGAATCCATTCCGATTGCTCACGGATGGCAAGAGTGTTATTTTATGGAAAAGTCTTAGTTTATCAGGCCACGAAAGTTGGACTGCAGCTCGTAGTCTACCTAAGCTCAGCTAATCTGGTGCATCGACATTTTAGATTAATTCTCTTAAAAAAAAAAACCAAATACTATCTTGCTATTATAAAAATTAGGGATAATTATATAAATGGTTCATAAACTGGGCCTCCATTAGAAATATGATCCATAAACTTTAAATTTATTCAATGTGATCCTTGAAGCATAATGCGCGATTTCCTTATGAAGTCAAGGAGGGTTGATCTTGCCCACATAGGTGCAATTAAGGGATGAACCTGAATGACCTTGGATAAAGTATGACAATTAGTTGTCTACCTAGTTCTTTGTCAAATCATTGGCTTTTCTCAACCCAAAAAGAGAAACACTCGTTAGAGAGTGATAATAATAACAAATAAATTAAAGAGAATATCGACTAAAATCAAACAAACAGATGAGCGCAAAAATCTTCATAATTGACTAATCGATTAAGGGTTGGATGATTTGTAGAACAATACATTTGAAGTAGTTCGTTGGTTATTCAATGATAATAGTATGATTCAAATATAAAGAAAAACGATGTTGACAAAATTTATATTCTATCCATGAAGTAGAGTTCAGAAAATTTAATGTGGTTACGCAATGTGTTTAGTTTTAAAAAAAAAGAAAAAAAATGCAAATCATGTGGTAAACATACCATCCAAAAGCAAACATAATCTAAATTGCTATTGAAAAATTAGATAGATGTGCCTATTCAATCATCCTATTTAAAGAAGAGGTGTCTGCATTTGGGTTCGAGTGTATCTCACCCTTGAGGGGCGCCCTCCTCAGCTCTACGACCTTGTCCGATGATAGCACTCTTCTCAGCCCCTCCACATCCCCCTGCAGCACCGCCGCCACCAGTGCCCCCACGTGGCTGTTGTTCCACACATGATGCATAGCTGATCTCGTGCATGGAGTCAGTGAAGAGAGCGGTGATCGAGGGAAGGGCACTTAGCGTTGGTAGTTTATTTGCAAAACAAACTAAAGAGGTGTCTTGTATCACATTAAAAAAAAAAAAAAATACTTGGACTAAATTTGGCATTAATTCTTAATTATTTATTTTTATTTTTATTTATTAAAATTCGAATTTATAATTATAAAATAACCATTATGTCCTATTGAAATAGTTTGACTATTCATAATAGATTAACGATTATTTTATTATTATTTAATTTTAATTTATTATTTTTGTTAATGATTATTAGGCAATCTTACAACTGAAGCTAAGGATCAAAGAGACCTTTTTTTTTGTAAGTCTTGAATATTTGCATCTTCTGTTGCGATCCTAAGACTAATGTGGAATTTGGACGTGATCCCGGTGAAGAGGGATAGAACTATGGAGACTGACCAAGTACGGGCAAAAGGAAGCAAGGGAGTGAGACCTGATGTGCTTCAAACCTAAGACGGGATCCCACGAAAAGAGGCAAAGCAAGGGGTGTAGCTTCAACTTCAAGAAACAGCGAAGATATGAGGTCAGGTAGGCACACAGCTTCTAGTTCAGGAAAGGCCAAGGCATCAAATATGGGAAGGAGAACAACTTCAAGTTCACAAAGCGGCGGGATTTTGAATACGGAAAGGGGCAAAAGTTCAACTTCAGGAAAGGGCACAGCCTGGAGTTCAAAAAGGGGAACGACTTTGAGTTTAGGAAGGGGCAGAGGCTCTACCTTGGAGGTCCAAGTTCAAGACGGGGCATAACTAAAAAGGGCACAATTTTGACGGACAAAGGTTGTTCAAGTTCAGCCAAGGCTAAGCCTCAAACACGAACAAGCATCGAAGCAAGTGGAAGATTTAAGCTACTACGACTTATTTAGTGGATACGCATGTTCTTCCCTCTCTGTGTAGGCAATGCACAGTTACTATTAATTTGTAATTGATATGTATTATGGGGTCATTACGTAATTACATTATTTTATGTTCTTGGACTGTAAATAACTGATCTTATAAATACATATCTTGCAATCCTAGTCAAACCACCACGAACACTCTTATTATTCTCTTTGCTCTCTGTGACTCTTCAAACTCTACCTTTCGAAGGAGACTCCAGGCCAATATTTCTAGGTAAAAATTTTCTTCGGCTTTTCCTACCTAAAACCGACAAGTGGTCATGGATGTGGAGCATTTGCTCCTTCCATGAGCTAATATGTTGTCTTAATTATGTTGCAGGTGTTTCCGGTTCTTCTTTTCTGGCCTCTTCCATAATTTTATTCTCATTCTGTTAAGTTGTTTTTCTAATGACTGCAAGAACAAATTACTTTAATTATCTTATTTTCTTACTACATTTAGTTCTTCTAAAATAGCAGGTTTACTCCATTCTTCTTTTTGGCCACTCACCATTAGTGGTATTGCTTTAATGTTCTCTCCTGATTTTGATCCAACTATGGGAGAATGATTGATCTTTGGAGTTCTCCATATGCCATAATGTAAGTTGTATAGTGATTTTCTATGTTATTTATAATGTAAGTTGTATAGTGATTTTCTATGTTATTTATACTTCCTTCTTTTACTCCACGTAGAAACCAATGGAAAAAATTTCAGATTTATTTTATTTTATTTTATTTCAACATCCCTTTTGGAAATAATTGAAAAGTTGCATCGTTTCCAATTACTAACATCGTTTTCCCAACTACCTTAATTGCACAATCTATATATTAAAAGGTTCCTCTTTTCTTATATACCCAATGTACATCTATTTGTGGTATATTCCAATTATTTAAACTTTTCTCAACATATGTTATTGTTAATTTCTCATAATTCTTAAACTTATTTGGCATATATTTTTTGGGACTAGAACCTACGTATGGAATAAATATAACTGCCTTCAAACAAATTACTAATATCAGTCTTATCGTGTATTATTCAAGGATTTATAACCTTTGATTGTCCTAACATCACTTTTAACCTCCTAATAGTTACTTTCATGGGTCACGAGACTTGGTGATAATCAAATGTGACAAGACTAAAACTAGTTCTTGTTTGTTTATGACTCATTATATTTAACACTCGAAATTCCCTAAAATTATATAATGGTGGACAAAAAGTAAGGAATGGATATTAGTCCTTTCCAAGAAAATCTAATTTTGATGGCAATTCGGTAAATATTTAGAGCTGTGTGGAGTGAAAAAGTGACAAAAAGATTAAGTGTTTTGATAATGGCTAACGATTGGCCAAAGTTATCTCAATTGCAAAAGTTTGGTGCTTTATTTCTCCCTCATTTATTGAAAAAGCCTGGTGCAATATGGTATGACCCTAACTATTCTTTGAATTTGCAAACTCATGTCATGATATACCGAAGGCTCCACCAAGAGCTTCAAAGCCTCCACGTTATTATGCTTCCCCCACAAGATGAATGGCGTCATCGTTTTCAGCCCCATCACGCGTTGCGCTCGGTCTTGCCCAAACCAGCTTCGTGAAATATCAGATTGGCCTTTCCACAGCCACCATATTAAGAGGATAAAGACGTCCACCATGATCCAAACGAGAATCAGTGGATGATCTCTTAGCAAGGGCAGCAAGGAAACCGTATCTCCTTTAACCTCCTATTCATACGGTCTCCTCTTCATTTTTGACCTGCATACAAATCTAAGCTTCATTACAAGACTAATATATCTTGATATAAGATGGCAGTGAAAGTCAACTCTTGATTCCGCAATTAAATATCAGCTCCCTTGGACCTCAGAATTCATCAAATTTGTTGAACACTAAAAGTCATTATTGATTAATGAGTTGTCGTTGGTTACTCCGTGATCCCTGGAGCTGTATGAGTTAAGTAATCTTCTTTTAAATTCTACACGAACCACTTCATAGAAGCGTAAGACTAGAATGTGAAATAATTTCAATGGTACATTCAGAGTGGAAGAAGAATATGCTATCTGAGGAAGTCAATAGAGACTTGGATTAAATTACCTGCAGAACTCATGCATTGTCATTGTTTGTATGATTTATCATAAACACATCGCTAATACAATGAAACAAGCCTGTCATTTTCCTTCGTAAGTCACAGCCTAATCTCATCCCTCTCCATCTAGGACTTGTCGCGACCTTTTCAAGCCCTTCTGTAGCTGCGAAGGTTGATAGATTGCCAAGTCTAGGCTTAATTCGGGCTCTCCCAAACTTACTAATTCACGACTTATGATCCGAGTTTTTAACCAGTAAGTCATTTTCATTTATGAGTCATTACTAATCGATTTGTTATAAATTGACTAAAACTCAAGTAAAATATTGAAAGAAATATTTTACTCTTACGCAACCGAGAAGTTAGGATTGAGGATTTGATTATACTACTTAATTAACTAATGTCCTTCGATACATTATTTTATTTAAACATCAAGTAATGCATTTATGCAGCATTTTATACCAACCTAGGATTCAATTCCTGACCAAGCTAAGGAAATAGCTATTAATGCATCATAAGGGTGTAATTGGAATAAAGAAAATGCGCAAATAGCAATCAAACATTTGCTTACAATGATTTAAACACAAATTCTTTTTTTTTTTGTTTTCTTGTAAATATTTTCACATTTCTTAAGGAAAAACCACTCAAAGGCTATTTTAAAGCTTTTTTGATTTCTTTGGGAAAAAAATTCTGGGATTTTTTAAGAATTAAAAAAATATGTTTTTTATTTCTAAAATATTTAAAAATAATATATTATATTATATTTTAACAAATAAAAATAAAAAGAAAAAAAGGATCCAGGTCGGGTCTCCTCATTTGGTCCGGTCGGAGACCGACCCGGACTCGCCAGCCTAGGTCTCAGGACTTGGGCCTTGGACCGGGATGGGCTCAGCAAGTTGGGCCCATTTCGGCCTGAAGAAAAATATTAAAAAGCAAGCAGAAGTAGCCCAACCCAAGAACATTCCAAACTAGAATTAATTCAGCCCAGCCCTCATCTCTTATCCTAGGCCCACTATGCCTAGTCCCAATGAGCCGAACAAAAGCCAATTCATTAAATCCACACAAACCTCCCTAGGTCCACTCATTCCCTATTTCAACTAGCTCAAGAACACTTGAACTTACACAAGCCCAGCATGCCGCTCTTCATTTTCCTTTCTCGGGGATGACCAGAGACGAGAAGCCTTGAGTTGGTTCGTACTTGACCGCGCCCCGGCCGCTATACCGGCGCCGCCACTCTGTCATTCGCTCACGCCGACCCGCGCGACCAACTCGCCACCCTCCTTTTGCAATTAGCAGCGAAAGTCATTAATCCCCAGAGAACTCATCTTGGGCCATCAACGGATAAGCGCTATCGACGCAACACGCATAGGAGTATGCCAAAGAAACGGCCATGGCAGTCCCGATCAACGAGATAAGGTCTCGCCTAGGACAAACTCAGTAACTGAAGATCAAAATAATGCTACGTGAGCTTCGAGTAAGGCAAAAATGGCGGTTATTCTTAAGGAACCGTCTCGAGGACATTTTATCAAACGCTTAATGTACGCAAACTGAGGGGCAAGGAGCGAGGACGACCGAGCCCGAGCCCGAGCTTGAGCCGGGATTCCGAATGAACTACATACCAATCCCCCAAAACCGCAGCACGCGCACAAATGAGGCCAGAACTCGCGTGAACCGGACAACGTCATCCCGGTCCGGTGAGCTCGGAATAGAGCACGAAAAGGGGTACGAGTGTTTAGATGAAGGAGCCCTACTCGGCTTAGCGGCGTCGGACGGTGGGCGAGCTCGATAGATCAGGCTACGCTCGTTCGCCTCACACGTCTTTGAGCCGGGATCCTCGGGAAATCGATGCCCGAAAGAAAGGCGAACGAAACCGAACCAAAACCTACTGTGAGCTCGGCTTGGGGAGAGGGATAACGTTGGTGGGTCGTCGGCCCGGTTTCGAGTGTGTTTGTCGACGGAGAGCGCTCGCTCACTCTCGGTCCCTCACTCAGCTCTCTCCGCTTACGATCTGCCTCTCGCTTGGATCTCTCCTCCCTCCTCCCCTTCTCATTGATCTCTCCCCGAGCCTATTTATAGGCCGAGGAGGCCGGTCGGCGTTGGTTCTTCAACTGCCGATCTTCGGCGTGCCGACCGGCTTCCCCGGTGAAGGAATTCAAGTTGGCGGAAGACGACTTACCTGATTTCGATGCGCAAACAGAAAATAGCCCTGGAATGAACATTGAATTGTGAATAAATCACGAACAACTCTTCCTCACGTTAGTCTGGATGCAATCACAAGGAAAACACCCGATTTCCACAGCATAAATGCTGATTGTTCTTGCAAAAATGAAATAAAACGCCTTGATCTTCTTTGATGGAAATTGAGAGGAAATTTGGTGCAAATGAATGGCCAACCGTTCCAACGGTTGTGATCAGGCGGCTTTTATACGTCTCCCTTCGTGCCCCTCCATTTGTGCCTTTCCATCGTAGCATATCAAGTCCAATTGGTGCGGTCCAATCGCACCCCATCATGGACGTACTAGCTAACTAGCTAAAGTACAACATCTCCCACTCGGACATGATGGGCTTGATAGCTCTCTATCAAGAATATAAGGCATTCAACAATCATCAACTTTACAAAACAATTCATACTAGTAAATAAGCCGTGCAACCAGTGAGTACACCTGCACTTGGGAGCTCAAATTATGCACCTGTTAGGGATAACATAATGGCTACAACCCCGAAAAGATATAAACAATCGATGTCTCACAGTGTCCCAGACATATTTTGTTACATCAGTCCAAATATACCTATCCCTTAAAGGTTATACTTGACTATTCTCAAAACACCATGTATTTACAATTACATCCGCAACCACAAAAGGCGATATAATTGGTCGACCAGTAAATACATGTGATAGATGTAAAACAACAATAGTCTTCCTTCGCACTCATGTCTCTCTCAATTTCAGAACAACTGCTTTCCTAGACATGTCCCATAGGTCATATCTATTTATGACTGCCCGTAACATGCTAAAGTAGCAACATTGATCTTTTACTTCGAGAACATAGTCAGAAGTAACATAGGGCACAAAGTTGAGGTAAAATACAAATTACCTCAAGGACTCACACAATGAGTAAATAGGGATAATTTTACTCATCTTCCCTTATTGGTCGTTCAATGCACATGTAGTATGAATTACATGCTATAGTGGATTACTCTTTCTATAAGAGCGTATGTCATTTATCAAATATATCCACTATACAGATCTTAGCCTAAACATAGTCACGTGCTTCTCACGTACTCATGTTTCGCCAGAGTGCTATATCAACTTGCTTTCTATAGCGCACAATTAAGTACTTGCATCCGGCATCTTTCAGGCATACATGATTGTGGGACTATCATGTTCGGTCTTATTATAAATTAATCACAGACCTCATCTTGACTCCAATCAAGGCGACATATTTTATGTACCAAACTTGCTCTTCAGCATTTATTTGTACATAACATCTCATCTCAACATGCTAACTACAACACTTGAGGCGATTGCTCGTGTGAGTGAGCCAATCATTGCCTGATGACATACTTTTTAATAATATATGTGTGTTTGTGCTAGTCTCATAGTAGATTTGTACTTATTGATAAAACATCAAATCACTAATAAACAAACAAGTACAATACATCTGTCCACAAATACATAAACCAATTATCCTCTACAATAACAGATATCACATTCTACGCAATCCTAGTGACATCCTATGGGTCAAGAACATGTCTCTAGGAATAGCCTTGGTAAATGGATCAGCAACCATTCTATTGGTTGAAATGTATTGCAGGATCACTTCTTTCTGCGCTATAATTTCTCTGATGAAGTTATTCTTTATGTCAATGTGCTTTGTCCTTCCATGATACTTGGGATCTTTCACATAGGCAATGGCTGCTTGACTATCGCAATAAACTGTCACCGCTCTTGGAACTTCAAAGGACAAAGTGGCTAAATTTTCCAAGAAACGTTTTAGCCATACTTTGCTTCTGCACTTTAACGGCATAACATGCAACAAATTCTGCCTCCATTGTAGACAAGGTCGTGCATGTCTGTTTCTTGCTATTCCAAGAAATTGCACCTCCATTGAGCAAGAACACATATCTAGAAGTCAATTTACGCTCATCCAGGTCTCCATCCCAATCGGCATCTGGATAACTTAATAGGCGTAAATCATTCCCTTGGTAACAAAGTCGATAGTCCATGGTGCCCTTCAAGTATCTCAGGATCCTCTTCACTGCTTTCCAGTATGCTTGACCAGGATTTGATTGATATCGGCTCACCAATCCCACGGCATAACATATGTCGGGTCGAGTACACATCATAGCATACATCAAACTTCTGATTGCACTAGCGTAAGGAACAGTTTCCATCACTTTGATTTCTTCTGGAGTTTTAGGACACATCTCAGTACTTAGGCCTTCACCTTGCATGACAGGGGTATTAATGGGATTACAATGCTGCATATTAACACGCTCAAGAATCTTCATAATATAAGACTCTTGTGATAAAGTAAGGAGTTTCCTTGATCGATCTCTTTCGATCTTAACTCATAATATATAAGCAGCTTCTCCCATGTCCTTCATCTCAAAATTGGAGGACAACCATTCTTTTATGGTGATAACCAAAACCTTGTCATTTCTAGCCAACAGAATATTGTCCACATAAAGTGATAAAATTACAAATTTATCTTTGGACCGCTTGACATATACACAGTGATCTTCTTCGATCATCGTGAAACCAAAAGTTATTATTGCTCGATGAAAACAAAGATACCACTGTCTAGATGATTGCTTAAGGCCATATATTGAGCGATTAAGCTTGCAAACTTTATGCTCTTGACCTTTAGCCATGAAACCTATTGGTTGTTTCATATAGATTTCCTCATCTAATTCTCCATTGAGAAATGCCGTCTTTACATCCATTTGATGTAATTCAAGGTCCAAATGTGCAACGATGGCTAGAATAAGGCGTATTGAGGCAAACCTTACAACTGGTAAAAAAGTTTCCTCGTAGTCTATACTCTCTTGTTGAGTATAACGTTTTGCCACAAGGCGAGCCTTATATTTTTCAATGGATCCATCTGCCCTTCACTTAATCTTGAAGACCCATTTGTTTCCAATGGCCTTACGATTGAGTGGTAGATCAACCAAGTCCCAGACATGGTTTGCCCTCATTGACTCCATCTCATCTTCCAAAGCTTTTCTCATTCTTCCTTGTTAGGGGATGAGAGAGCCTCTTGAACAGTCTTAGGCTTGGCATCGTCTTTTTGAGCAATCATAAATGCTTCCCTTTCAATCTCAAAACGACGACGGGGAATACTTTTATGATTACTTTTACGCAATTGAAATTCTCTTGAATTCAATTCATCAGGCGATGCAACACTCCCACTAGGTCTTGTGTGTTGAGGTAAATTTTCATTTCACTCTACAACATTAGTGGGTGTGTTATCAGGATCTTCCATCTCATATAATTGGAAGTCCTTATCAATCTCACCTTTATTATGAAAATCGTTCTCCAAGAACGTGATATCTCGTGACTCCATTTCGGTCACACTTCCATCAGCTTGTTCACCTATGAACACGTACCCTTTGGAGTGTTCGGAATATCTTATAAAGATACATTTCTTCCCTCTAGGACCTAATTTTCCATGTTTATGGGAAGAATCATGAACATAAGCTGCACATTCCCATGGATGTAGACTACTTAAGTCTGGTTTCCTACTAGTCCATAATTCATAAGGGGTGGAAGTGACCGATTTTGAGGGCACACGGTTAAGTATATAGGCAGCAGTCAATAACGCATCTCCCCAATAGGAGATAGGTAAATTTGCTTGCGCCATCATAGACCTAACCATTTCCAATATGGTTCTATTCCTTCTCTCAGCTACCCCATTTTGTTGTGGAGTACCAGGAATAGTCAATTGTCTTATAATTCCCTTTTCATCACAAAGAGCCTTGAATTGCTCCGATAGATACTCACGTCCACGATCGGTTCTCAATGCCTTTATTGTTTTGTTCAATTGATTCTCTACCATCGCTATATATCGTCTAAAGCAGTCCAATGCTTCTGACTTATGGGAGATCAGAAAGATATAACCGAAATGTGTGAAGTCATCTATGAAAGTGATGAAATATAAGGCTCCATGCCTCGCCCTCACATTCAAAGGACCACAAATGTCAGAATGTATGAGATGCAATGGAAATTCAGCTCTAGTCCCTTTACCGAATGATTTTCTAGTTGTTTTTCCCACCAGACAATGTTCACATACGGATAGACTAACATTAGTGAGTGACCCTAAAAGGCCTTCTCTAGCTAATCTTTGCATTCTTTGCAATCCAATGTGACCTAATCTAGCATGCCAAGTACTTGCATCAATCTCAACATTGTTAGAAGACGCAATTAAAGAAAAACAACCATCAACATTAACATTGTACTGATCATAGTCAATGTCTAACACCATAAAACCATTCGATACATGACCCGAACCATAATAAACTGTTCCATACAAAACGTCAACACAATCACCATGGAAATTCAATACATAACCTAAGCTAAGAAGAACAACTACAGAGACCAAGTTTCGTCGAATATGTGGAGCATAAAGGACGTCATGTAGGAATAGGTTTCGACCACCACGTAAGATTAATTTACATGTGCCGATACCCTTCACTTCAACTCTTGAGTTATTCCCAACATATATCCATATTCTTCCAGCCGATATTCGACGATACTCCACAAATGCTTCTCGGTCTCTAGCTACATGGTCTGTTGCTCCTGAGTCTACAGTCCACATTGGATGAGATTCAGCAAGCATTACCGTACTAGAAACAAAAGCATTACTCAAAGTAATGGAGTAATAGGGTACCATTTTCGACTCAGTGCATTCACGAGCAAAGTGACCCAACTTGCCACAATTGTGGCACTCCATCTTGGCCTTGTCCTTCTTCCCACCACGCTTCTTGCGTCGGAAGGTCTTAGCCCTCTTGGGTGCTTGATCAGTCATCTTCCCTTTGTTGTTGAACTGAAGATTCCTCTTGCGCTTAAAGCCTGAAGCTTTGCGCGAACTCGATTCAGCAACATAAGCATGGGTAGAGGATCTTGCAGCCTTTAGGCGCTCATCCTCTAATTCCAAATGACGCGCAATATCATCAAAAGTGACAATATTCTCATTATGCGTCATATTGATCTTCATATGCTCCCAATTGTCAGGAAGAGACCTTATAACAGCCTGAACTTGCTGTTCATCAGTAAGGGAGTGACCTGCCGACTTCAGCTCACGGATCATGTTTGACATCTCCCGAAGATGCTGCCTCATTGTTACATTTGGGCGCTTTCGGAATGTGTCAAACTTGATAGTGAGTCTCCTCAGCTTAGTGGCAGATGTACCCCCAAACTTATCCTTCAAGGCAACCCACATAGCTTGAGCTTTGTCATAACTCTCAAACTCACACATGAGATCATCTTGCATACAGCTCAGCAACGTGATGCGAGCAATGCTATTTTTCTTTTTCCAAGCTTGATAAGCTTCCAGATCTCTCCTGTGTTGAGCTAAAGTTCCATGCTCAGATTCATCCATGGTATGGTTGAGGGTTTCCAAAACCTCTTGCTCCTCAAGAATGTACTGAACTTTTCGGTGCCAAATATCATAATTGTCACCGTTCAGCTTCTCACCCTTATTGAGGTCAGCCACAATGGTCTTGGATGCCGATGCCATAATCAATTGCTATAACACATTGACATAATAAACGCAGAATCAATACTAGCACACTATACAGAGTAACACACATTTAATTTGCAGCAAAGACAAACTAAATTAATGATAATTCAACAAAAGACACAAAAGCAAAAGTTCACTATGTTCCCAATCAACTTTTATGTACAATTGTTCTATTATCATTAATTAGTTTAATTTGCACAAATTTTGAGCTCTAGGTGAGAACTCCTTTCAATTCTACCAGCCTACGAACTCCCACTAGGAAAAATAATTACATGACCTTATGTAATTTCTACATTTTTCCTTAACACAAAAGCATAGCATGATAATAATCAACGTATAAACAACAATCATGCTTCAACTATAATTAAAATTGCAATTCAACATGTAATGGATTTCCTACCATTGTTCTTATTTTCTAGCAACTAGAAAAATGCAAGTATATTAAAATATATACATCACATCATTGAACCAAGCTCTACACAGCATATATAACATCATTTGCACACAAGCTAGCTACTATATTTCCCTAATCATAAGAAAATACCAGCTACAAATGAATAAACTGCATTAAACCCCAAAAAATACGCGTACATAGGGTTCCCAAAGCATTTTCATACGTTTATAAAATTCAAAATTATAAAATAATTATGCCAGTGTGTAGAGGACACTCATACGAACCAAACGAGACTGACCACGCTCCAATCGGAGCTCGCACGCGCCCCCACGTGCAGCCTGAGTGCTCGGCGCGTGTGACGCACGCGCTAGCGAGCCGAGCGGCTCCTGGCCGGTCTGACTGTCCGACTGGTTTGACCACTGGACCCGTTGACCGGTCCGACCCTTGACCGGTCAACGGTCGTGTCGGGTCGGGTCAACAGGCGGGTCGAGTCTCGGGTCGGGTCGCCGGCCGGCCAACCGTCGGCGGTGCTAACTTCATCCGGCGGTTACCGACCGTTGGATGACGCCACGGTGACGTCAACAAGTGCCGGTTTGCTGGCGGGCAGGCGTCGCGCACACGTCAATTCGCTGACCGGCGCGTGCCGCGCACGCGCTGGCTTCGCCAACGCCGGGCACGTGGCGCCCACGCGCAGCGGCTTCTGGCCGCGCGTGTGGGCGCGTCTGGCATCTCCTGGCGGCGCTCGACCTACAGCCGGACTCGTCTCGATGAGCTCTTTCATCCTGTATATTCAAAAATTAATTTTGACTAAAATTTTTTTGAAAAATGGCCAAAACCTCTCGGATACACGCGACCCCAAACCCGTTCTTCGCTCCAGTTCAAATTCGAGTTTTTCATAGGGCAATTCCAACTATCGGAGATCGAAATAGTGTAATATACAATCTCAAGATCTCAATATCAAATGGTAATCAAGAAAACTCGATGAAAAACAAGGCAGAAATCACGATCGGGCTCTGATACCAATGAAGGAATTCGAGTCGGCGGAAGACAACTTACCTGATTCCGATGCGCAAACAGAAAATAGCCCCGGAACGAACGTTAAAATGCGAATAAATCACGAACAACTCTTCCTCACGTTAGTCTGGATGCAATCACAAGGAAAACACCCGATTTCCACAGCGTAAATGCAGATTGTTCTTGCAAAAATGAAATAGAACGCCTTGATCTTCTTTGGTGGAAATTGAGAGGAAATTTGGTGCAAATGAATGGCCAACCGTTCCAACGGTTGTGATCGGGAGGCTTTTATACGTCTCCCTTCGTACCCCTCCATTTGTGCCTTTCCATCGTAGCATATCAAGTCCAATTGCTGCGGTCCAATCGCACCCCATCATGGACGTACTAGCTAACTAGCTAAAGTACAACACCCGGCCTAACCGGCATCCCATCCGCCTGTCATCTCCGTCGCGTCCGCCTTCTCTGGTGTTTGCCTTCTCCGCCTTTCTGTCCTCGGTTGCGTGAGGCTCTTCTTCTTCTTCTTCTTCTTCTTCTTCTTCTTTCTTCTTTCTTTCTTTCTTATTTTTTCCCTTCTTTTTTTAATATTAATTTTTTCTATTTATCATAAATAAATCAAAATAAAGGAAAATGAAATAAAATTTAGTCAATGCAAATAATATAAATAGCTAAGTGATATGAAATTTTTTAGTTAAGGTCAAATTGATCTTTACTTTTTGAACTTTAAATATTTAATTGAAATTTAAGTATCAACAATACTAGACTACACAAGTCCATTTTGGCTTTTGCGGTCATTTCTTCCTACCTCAGCCAGTAGATACCACAAATGACTAGAGCAATTTGGAAGACCCTTGGCCTAAAAATTGCATCGCTGTCTTGAGTCACTATATAATAAAATCAAATGCGTAAGTTATGGGAAGACTATATAAACCTGCTCGCATGCTAGTTCCCACAGGTAGGCCTAAATCAAGTTGGAACGTGTGATGTTGACGATAGTTGTTAAGTCAAGTCTCCAACTTATGCGTACAATTAATCCTCCAAAAAACTCTTCACTAATGTGGAAGTTTAGTGTTCTTTTTTCCTTTCTTTTTATTGTGGGGCCAAAATGGAAGATGACTTTTCTGGAGCACGTTATACACTAATGTTGCATTTAGCAGGCGGGATAAAATTCAGGATAGGATATGATTTATCCTATCCTACGTTTAGTGCTCGCTCAGGATAAGATAAAGTCGGATATAATGGGGATATAGACAGGATAAAATTATCCCATGGGGGAGGTGGGATAAAGATGGATATGATTTCTAATGTTCATAATAAGAAAGTTATTTTTCTTGAATAACAAACTTATTAAATTAACAAAATTGAAATTATATTTCAATATAAATAATATTTGAATTCTATTTTAATTTATATATTCAACTTTAATTCTATCTTATATAAACATTCAATCTATAAATTAAATATTTATATTTATTATATATTTTAGGTATTTTTGTATTTTAGGCATGTTAGTACAGTTTACTATTTGATCAAATTTTATTAAAGAATGATGAAAGGGGAAAAAGAAATAATAATGAAAATAATATAAAAAAGAGGAAAAATAAAATAAATAAAAATAAATTAAGGAATAGTGTTACGAGAGATTTTTACCATCTCCATTTATGGACATTTAGGTTCATCTATAATGATATGTCATTTATATAAAAAAAAAAAATGTACATGATATGATGTGAACATATCCAATTTTAATACTACGATTCACCAAACAATGGACGGGATATAAAAAAATCCCAGAATTTCATATCCTATTCTATCAAGTCCTATCTCGATTAGAAATCCGGACGACCAAACGTAGCCTGAGGATACATTCAAACAAATTTAGGTGTCGGCTGATTCATTTGGAAAGCCGACCGAATGTAAGTTGATCAGGATTATATACTGCTAAGATTTGATAATTCAGTGCAAAGGTAGTAGTTGAATGTACCATTGGGAACCAGGATTGAGACACTACTGGTGTGAACTTGGTGCTCTCATCGTTGTTTAAAGCTCTGAAAGGCCACCCTACTTGGATTTAATGGGCTTATTGGATTTGGTCGTCGGAATCATTTTGCTAAGTGCATTGTTCTTGTTGTGTTGCTTATGCTTTTGAATGCTAGGGCTAGAAGATAACATTATATTATGACCCCTGAGCTATAGAGGAGCAAATGTCTGTCTTGGCTTTCTTTGTAATTATACGAGCTAACTACGAGTCACTTCGTCATTTGCGTAAGTTTTCATTGCACTATGCAATGGTTAAGTTTCGAGATTCTAATGATCATATGTTGTCCAGTGGAAGGAGGTTCTATTGCTGGAGGTGATGGTTTGTCAATTTTCTACAACACACTAGAAATTGATGAGTTAGTACATTGTCATTTGAATTGGTTGCTTGTAATGGCTAGTTGAGTATCAGTTCACCGTCATAGGTTGTTCATTGTGGGTGGCTAGCTGAGCATTATGTGCTATGTATTGGCCAGTTTAGTGTTAGACATGGATATGGTTGCTTTGCTATGTGTTGTGCATTGTTGAATTTAATTTGATGTGCTGTGTTTGAAGGCCTCTGTTTCACATAATTTCTAGTGTTTCCATGAAATCAACCTATTTGTTATATGTTGTTCTGTGCATTTTTTAATTTGAAGTTCCCATCCAAAAGTGTGCACTATTAGAATTTGAATTGATCGCTTGTATCAGGCAAGTCGATGATTGCAGTTTTTTTTTTTTTTTTTTTTTTCAAATGGATTGATCCTAAGTCCTCATTTCATGGCAAAGAAGTGACTTTGGATTGATCAATGAAAAGAAAGCACTAGTAAATAGAATTGGAAGTGTGGAAGTTAGTTGAAAGTATCTGAGGAAAAAAGTCCACATTCTCAAAATGCAACTAGAAAAGATTAAGCAATAGGACAACAAGATAAAAGTAGAAGTGTCTCCATTGGAAACAATGGTAAAAATCTATTTTGGAAGCAAAGGGAAAATGATCTATTTGGGAGGCATAGTTGTATCGAAATGATTGATGTGCCAACCCTGATGTTGAAGTTGGACCCAAAAAAATAAAAAAAATAAAAAACATTTTTTTCTTAGATTAACAACAATGTTATATTAGGGATGGTTGTGTTGTTTGTCTATTTTTTTTTTTTTTTTTTTGCTTCTTGGTAGTGTAAGTGGAGGCTAGATGTGAGGCAAGACCAAGGTTATGATGCAAAAAAAAAATGAAAGTGTGTTAAGTTGTATTAGCAAATCCTGTAGTAATACTGTCATATTATCATATCGCACAAACTAAAAAGGTAAAGGATTTAGGTCCTTAAGCATTTAATAACTATGGTCGTCCTAATTGGAAGGGGAAGGATTTGCTTGGAGATGAAGAAAACAAGAAACGGAGCCACCATGCATCCACAAACAGAACAACTATCGCCAATTATATGCTTCTAATGAGGTCTAAAAACCTCTCTTCGCTTAGAACTTGGATGATTACAATAGGAAAAGCCAAGTGGACAAGTTGGTATGTGGTTAAGAAAACAGGACAAATCGCAACCAACTTAAAGGATGACAATAGAAAAACACCAACTGGACATTAGCTACCAAGATGGTATATAGTTCAGACAACAGAAAAAAGAGGAAATTTACGACCAACTCAAATCATCACAGTAGATCCATCACTGAACGACCATCATAGCCATATGTTGTTGTTCCATTAGTCTTTGTAGTGGCTGCCATACCAAGTCCTTCCTTCTTATCTCTGTGCTACAAAGAGATTAGAAGAAGATCAGCATACTCAATCTTGGAATCATCGGTAAGAACATTCCACAAGAATCAGTTTCCCAAATACTTGCAAACCAATATCATGTCGAAATTGAGAAATTTTACACAATGAATTCCTCAGAAAAAGCTTCACCAGATAACTGTGATTTTAAAAGTAGTATCTAGGAATTCTCGAGTCCAAAAACACCTTTATTTATTTATTTATTTATTTTTTAACTTCTAAGTTTTTAACCAGGCCATCTGGTAATGTGCGTTAAAAATTAGCTGGAAGGACTATATTGGTAAATTGTTAAAATTATTATGACTAAATTTTGCCAAATTGAAAAATTTATAATTGAACTAAAATCCATATCTCCCTCCTCAACAAGACAATGATATGGATATAACAACATTTGTTTAGATTAACTACACAGTGAAAAGTGAATATAACAACTCGTGCTCCAAGACCACAAAACAAGACAACAACGTTGCAACGACTTCCTACCAGGCACCCAGAAGCTATGGAATATAATTTGGGATCTACCTACCCCCTCCCTCCCACCCAAAAAAAAAAAAAAAACAAATAAAACAAAAACTTGAAAATCTTCCCATGGAGCTTATGTTAAGATACAATACCGACAAAGGAAAATCTGTTCAAGAGAAGAATATTACTCGACCCTTCATGCCCTCTATGCTCAAAACATCCAAAGACCGTCGAACACCTGCTTTTCTCCTGCAAATGGACTTGAAATGTTTGGTCAAACCCACACCTCAATGTCAACAACAGCACAAGGATAGCAACTAGAATGGACAAGTGGTTGGCAGAATTTTTTGAAGCAAGACCGAACTCACCAAAAGAGGGATTAGTGGCGGAAGTGCTCTGGCAATTCTAATTAGAACAATTAGGTCTTCCATGGTAAGCACCCACAACTGGACGGCATTGTCGAAGCAGCCCAAGCACAAAGCCAGAGTTTCAGCCGATGGAATCCACGCACACGAAAAGGAAAAGCTAAGATGCGGCATCTACCTGCGAGATGGGAGGCACCGGATAGCCAATCTTTGAAGCTGAATATCGACTACTCGTGGGTGGACGGAGAGGCGCCAAGCTCAATCGCAGGGATCCTGTGCAATTCAAACGATGCGATCGTTGATGGCTTTGCCAAGGAGATCCATGCTTCCTCACCGCTGCAAGCAGAAACCCTCGCTTTGTTGCACGGTTTGCAGCTGCTGAACTAGAGAGAAGAAGTTCGCATGGGGGTTGGAATCTAGAGTGAAAGTGACAGTCATCTGTTGGTAGAGTTAGTCATGGGCCGAATAGAGGAGTCTCGGGCTGTGAAGGAATTAATTCAGGAGTGCAAGAAGCTCTTGGCCCAAAAAACAACCTGTGTAAATTTAATCCATTGTCCTAGAGAAGCAAACCAAGCTGTAGATTAGGTTGCAGAAGCCTACCGACTCAAAACACTTCCCCCAGCCTGGATGTCCGATCCCCCACGGTACCTTTGGAAGATTTTATGTTCGGAAACCTATCTATTATCTTTTTGTAATCCTCGTTTTAATGAATGAACACATTACTTTAGACCAAAAAAATAAATAAATTAGGATCCATATGATAGGTTTCAATTTTGTTCTTCTGATAATTATCCAATTGTAAAGTCAAATCCTCCAAAAACCGTTCACTTGATGTTGTCAAGAGCTCTTTATGTGGGATTGGATTGGATTCCAATCTTGGTCTTGCATGGTACAAGATGCACCAAGCCCCAATAGTACGTTGAAGCACGTCATGTGTCCATAATTCAGGATACATTCAAATAACTCTTTCAATATGGCCAATTTAATTCTAAATATTTTAACAATTTGCTAATATAGTCCATCCGGCCAACTTTTGCTGGAAATAATTGGCACGGTCATCAAGCATTTTCGCAGCATGGCTGACACCCAACTAAAGCTCACTTGGACAATTTGTGCAATTTTTGAATATTTTATCTTAATTCTTTCCTTTTTTTTCCATATATCTTCTTTAATTTCTTTTATTTTCTAAATGAGATTGTGGATATCAAGCGAGGACATCGTGACCTTTGCCCAAGCCCTTCCCAAGATCCAAGCAAGGACTCTGGGCCCTCGTTTAGGGTTGGTTGGCAACCTTGCCCGCCCAAAGTTAGAGGAAAAATGAAAGAAAAGACAAAAAAATTCAAAAAAAGTTCAAAAGATGGCAAAACTTCACCTCGTTAATGCCAATCATCCTATGTATTGACCATGTCACGTAGTACAACTGGCACTGACTAGACCGCCACATTAGCGATTTTTGACAAAAAATTACTGAAATGACTAAATTGGCAAATCGTAAAAAAGTATAGTACTAAATTGGCACAATCTTTGATTAAAAACATTAGCACAATTAAAAGATTTATGACTAAATTGACTGCCATACAATAGATTCAAGATTTTTCGGACAATTATTCTAAGAAAAATTTGACATAATTTTGGCATTTTTTTTTTTGTTGATGTTTTGGCACAGTTTGAGCATACCCTCTTTCTCCATGTTCTTTCTATATGTACTCTCGGTATTTCCATTAACAATCATTACAACTCATGCGTGATCCTCACTCTAATTGCTCCACATTTCCATGATTTCCTCTATTTCCATGATTAAAGTTCCTCCTAAGGTAATTGCGTGTCATGCAATAACTGCTTCTTCATTCAAGATTCATCTATTCTGTAATTTTTCTAGTGCTTAACTCAAACAATGCGAGGTACCCTTTCCTTATTATAATTGAAATGGCTAGCAACACACTACACCACCTCCAGGTGAAGTTAAACTAGATAAGCTCCAGATCGAAGTTGGGCCTATTATAACTAGAATTCTTATACTTTGTTGATAGTTGAAATCTCTTCTCAATATATGGAACATAAATGTTCATCATCAACCGGAGCTAAAGAATAATATTATGAAAATCTCTAAAAGGGCAATAATAAAAAAGTAAGAGTACCAATGATAGTTGTAAAATAAGAACGGTAATTTTCATCTCTCATTTTACTAGTACTTTATCTTATTCGTTTCATATCATGCTTCCACTGAAGAAATTATTTCATCATTTTGATGTCATGCATCCCATGATTGATAAAGCTACTTTTGATTTTTAAAGTGAGCCAACCGACAAAGACCAAGTTAGTCTAAGTCGTCTTCACTTTTTGCTAGTGAGGGTTCACACATTATTAGTTCATAATGAAAATTGTTAAGAACTATCATTTTCATTTCTCTGCTTTTATTAAATACTTTATCTTACCACATTTCATATCATATTTCCACTATTGAAGTTGTTTCATGATGTTGATGGCGCGCATCATGCATTTTGATAGAGCTACTTGTGATCTTAAAGTGAACTAACAACAAAGACCAAGTTAGCCTTGGTTGTATTCATTTTTTTGTTGGTGAGGATTCACACATTATTCATTCATATTTAAAAATGTTAACTATCATTTTCATTTCTCTGCTTTACTAACGCTTTATCCTATTGCATTTCATATCATTTTTCCATCGATGAAATTGTTTCATCATTTTTATGGCATGCATCACACGATTGATAAAGCTACTTTTTATCTTTAAAGTGAGCCGACCGACAAAGACCAAGTTCATTTTGGTCGTCTTCACTTTTTTTTGCTAGTGAGAGTTCATGCATTCATATTGGAAAAAGTTGACAACCATCATTTTCATTTATATGATTTACTCATACTTCATTTTACTACATTTGATACCAGATTTCTACTGATGCAATTGTTTCATCCCTTTGATGGCATGCATCACACGATTGATAAAGCTACTTTTTTCCTTTAAAGTGAGCTAACCGACAAAGACCAAGTTAGTCTTGGTGTCTTCACTTTATTGCTGGCAAATTCATACATTGTTGGTTCATAATGAAAACCTCTGCTCAGTTCTAGCCACACGGTCATAGACCTAGATCCATCTTTTTCTTAAGAGAGGGAGACTTTTCTTTTTGGGTCTCACTCAATCTCTATCTCTCGTGTACAGTAGGTGCACGGTGTTGCCACACACATAAAAGATAACAAAGTAGAAATTTGCACCCCCTAATATAGAGATAATTACATATCCCATCTGCCCAACTTACTCTTTACATCCTAAGTCTCACGTCTTTACATTTTTCTGTCATGGTGACCACCTACAATACTTTTGCCAAGTTGAAGACATCCGTAGATAAGAGCAACAAAGATATAGTAATAAATAGAGCATGTGACTGAGAGAGTGTTAACAAACTCATAATAGTGACAATATAATTTGATAGAGATCATAAGTTCTCTAGACCATAAAGCCATTGTTATCACACAACTGAACACTATTTACACATCTCTCCTCTCGTTTGTATAGTGTCTTGTCACTACCCTCTAGTGATGCCAAGCAATTGTTGAATCCATGAGATAACCACCACCACTAGTCACGAGGTTGGATCGACCACTCATCCCCAATCTCTCGCTTGCACATGCTTTAGGCTCACAAATCCATTAAAATCCTGTATTTCTACATTTATTTTTTTTTGCTTTTGATAAAGTATATGATTTTTTTTTTCCAATGTTGAGCGAAATGTCAATTGCCACTTCATTTTTTTTTTCTTTTTGTGAATGATGCCAGCTTTTACATGTTACAGTGGACAACATGCCGAAATAAGAATGGAACAAAATTATCCTTCACATATTTATGACAATTTTAAGCTTAAGACTTGGCTCTATAGAGATGCGTTTCTAACGCATGAGAAGCAATTTCGCCATGAAGTCAAGGTGGGACAAGATGCTCTTACCCAAATAGGTGCAATTAAGTGATGGAACCTAAATGACCAACGAGTGGCGAGATACTCTACCAAGTCATTCCTGAAATCATTGGCTTTTCTCTAGATGAAAAGAGAAAAATTATTAGAGAGAGATAATAGTTAACAAAAAAATGAAAGAAAATATATCAACACAATGAAACAAAAAGATAAGTGCATAAACGTTCAGCATCGACAAATTAATAAGGGTTTGTATGATTTGTAGAGTAATACATGTGAGGTAGTTTGTTGATTATTCATTGATTTAGTAGTAGGATTCAGACAAAAAGAATAGATATGTTGACAGAATTTTTATTTGGTCTACTGTCAATATTAAAAATTATTTACGCTTTATTGTATAATTAACATGTTGAAAGTTTCTACTACATAGCTATCTTGAAACACACATGTCACATGTTCAATGTTAAATCTGTTAGAAAAAATTACATTGGTATTAAAATAATTATAATCCTTAGCGAATTAGGCATATGCTCATTCAACATTGATATTTATAAAATATGAATGGAAATGAGAATGTCATGAACTCAATTTGTCTTAAGCAAGAAAAGAACTTTCGTGTATGAGAGATCATTCTATACATGAAGTAGAGCTTTAGTAAAATTTAATGTGATTGCAAGATTTATTCAATTTTAAAGAGAAGAGGAAATGCAAAATACTTACTAGACATACTATTTAATAACAAACACCATCTAAATTACTACCAAAAATACAAAGAAATGTGTCTATTAGAATATACTATCTCGAGAAGAGGTGTCTGCATTTATTTTATTTTAAAAAGATGTTCATCTCTACGGTGCTTGTTTCCTATATTTGTCAAATTATATTTGGTGGTTGGTGCTACTAGAGGGTGAGATGAAAAGAGAACATATGAGAAAGAATCTTTGTTACACTTCTAACAATTTATTCATGCTTATCTTTAATTGTGTTTCTTTTGCAATTAGCAAAGAGTACTGTAAATTGCTGCTTTTGTGACGAAGGTCTTTCTAGTTCACCCCTTGTTTATGTTGTCTAAGGTGCTTTGTCACGCAATAGATAATATATCTGAATTCTGCATTATGCCATCCGAGAGATATTATATTGGGCAGGCTTATCCTCTTGTCGGTATTCCTCATGCTAGGATGCTTCTGTCTCTTAACCTGGCAGCGGCAGAAGGGCCCATTCATGTAAATGCTAGGCAGTATCACGAGATTTTGAGACGAAGACAAGCACGTGCTAAGCTTGAAAAGAAAACATCAAAGTTAGAAAAGTGAATTGCCTTTTTTTATGCGTGTTGATTTCGAAGCTCCTTCCGAACTTTGCCGGTTATAAAAATTAATTATAAAGCTTTTCTTTATTTGAAGGTGCTCCGCTTGTGTTTGCTTCCATAGCCACATGCTATATTGTCATTAGATGCTATCTTTAGGAAATTCTATTTTGTGGGAAATAGTCTGACTGCATGCTTCATCTTCGTTACAGCTTTTGCAACTATCTAAGCATCTAATTCATTGGGGATAAATTTAATTGATATATTTTCTTTGCTCGTTCTCTGCTATGGTGTCATTCCTCTCTCTTGTCCTGGTTTAATTGGATCTATAGCCGTATCTTCATGAGTCGTGGCACCAACACGCCATGAGAAGAGCCAGAGGAAGTGGAGGGCGGTTTCTTGATCCAAGTGAAATCAATGCTTTGAATGACGCAGCTAAAGAGAAGGGCACAAATTCTGCTCTTGCTCTATCTCCCAATCTGCTAGTTCATTTGGCTTTGTTTGGCACCTAATGTAGAATGCAAAACATGTAATCCCATGATCTCCATAACCAGAACATGAACACACATAATTGAATAGAAAGATTAACGCACATGTTTTGGGATCCATCGTTCTTGATGCGGAAGTGAAAAAGCGATGATTCATGCATAAGTCATTTCCCTCTTGCCCTCTATATCAGTAGCTCAAGGAGACAACCCCTTATCCTTTAGTGCTAGGTTAACACTCCTTATTTGTGAGAATTAGAGTTAGAGGAGAGACTTGAGCACTATTTGTAGAGTTTCTAACCAGGCCCTCTCATTATGAAGCTGTTTAACTCGCCCACACTAGCCAGCCTCATATTAGACTAATTAAGAAATATTTTATCTCACCTTAGACCAACCCCATAAAACGGTAAATTATAATATCAATTAATGTAGTTCACATTAGAAAAACTCTTACATCCGACTCCTCTGAAATCTAGAATTCATCTAGTAGTCACATGGCTGGAAGGTCGGTGGTGTCAATAATTTAATGTGATTCAAGTTTTCAAGAAATCCGAACCGAACCAAATTATTAGGTGAGCGGCTTAATCAAACCAAATCGCAATCTAAACTGAATACGACCCAAATGAAAACTTGATTCGGTTTGGTTTAGTTTTCTTTTGTCTTTCTTTCTTCTTCTTTTTTTTTTTTATGAGAAAAACTGTTGACAAGAATGCATTTTAGCCTATAAGCGAGCGATTGCCGTTAAAAATAATTTTTTCCCTAAAAAAAATGAATATATGTAAAAGCTATATGTTCAGTTTTTAATGAGAAATTGTTATACATGATAGTAGTATATATACTAAATAGAATTTCGGTATGAAAATAATTATGAGTTACATGTGAATCTTGCTCCACTAGATCAGGCAACCTAATTGACCTTTAGCAAACGCATTAGCCACTCGAAATACTTGGTCATGCTGGTCCACACTGCTTTTATTTATCGCCCTTGGAATTCAATTGTTTATCCATCATGTCATGTTTGTACTCATTTGTGGGATTTATAGTTCATTTTTATCATTTTGTACACAGTGGACTAGTCTACTCCTACTTTTCCAAAACCTAATGAATATATGTGGCCCCTTCCTCCATTATTTGTGTACCTCCTCTGCTTTTTTATGGGGCCATGATAATGATTGGCAGATGACTCACAAAATCGAAATGCTTGAGAATGTAACTCAACTAATATCAAGATACTAGATGATCCGACCGATCAAATCGGTACTTTAAAAGCTCGATTGTTTAATGACGATGGTATCAAGGACTGATTCAACATTTACTCTTGATTCGTGCATGGACATGCACCAATCATGTGTCCGTGTTGGTATAGCTACGCATCAGTCGTCAATGAGAGAGCAAACCCCTGAAAACGCGTGAAGGACGAGGGGGACCCCCCGGAAGTAAATGAATAAAGAGGAAGGTTCGTCACTGCATTGCATTGCTTGACCTTGACCTGCTCTCGCTATCATCCACGGCCATTTAAATGTGTTATAAACTAAATTTTTATGTTGCATTTAAGAATTTTTTTTTCGTCAATGTTTGCTATAGGAACGGTGCACAAATCGGTAGTAATTTTTATTATCTTTTGATACCTATAAAAAGTCTGGTTTCCTACGATATGCACGCAACTTGAGATTTTCTTTCGAAATATAAAAGACACAGCGAAATAGGAGTTTCCTCCTTCATCTTCACTTCGATATTCTACTATATTATTTTTCATATTTTAATTAACTCAAGCCAATAAGTCATTGATACGTTACGGGTTAGTTAAAAGTAATTTACTTGACTGTTTAGCTATAGTGATGGATGGTGACAATTGATTAAGTGACACTTTTCATCAATCAAATGCGATTTTGTATTTCAAATGCTGGTATGAGCCTAATTTGAAGCTATTGGATTTAAATCAATCGATGGCAAATCTAACAAATTGGCGATTCCAAAAACAAACCAAAACTTTTTCTCTAGTTTTAGCTCGACCACAAAGTGATCAAACTTCGGCAAAACAATTTTTTCAAGATGGATCGAGGGTGAAGGTGTGTTTAAAAGGCATGCCAGCTTTTGAGACCAAAATGTGTGATAGAAAATGTTACCTCAACCTAAATGATAGGGAAACTAAAGCATGTGAAAAGTAAAGTGTGAAGATTAAAATTGAAGGAAACCGAAAGGAAAGTTCGGAAATCAAAGGAAAATTAGAGCGGTGACCATTAAAATTAAAATTAAAGTGCAAGCACGGTAAAAGAAATCACTAAGAAACTTCATTGAAATTGAGATACCTCAAAGTTACAAACACATTGATGCTAATTTGCAAACATTGAAATGAAAGCTACACCATTATTTACAATGCATATGAAGAATAACAACCTTAAAAACTAAAAAAGAAATTGAAAGACGTTAGTTCAATATAGAAAATGCTTCAAAGGAAAATTTAGCAGAGTTTTGGCAGAGCTTGAGTGACCCCCTGTCGGGGATTACCTTCAATTCATGTGTGATCCTCCTCTCTAGCCGCTTTATATTTCTAAGATTTGCGCTATTTCCACGATTTTAGTAACTCCTAAGGCAATCGTGTCTTGTAATAAATTGCCTTTTCATTCGTGATTTAATCTAATTATGTAACAATTCCAGCTCTTAATCCAAATGGGTCCAGGTACCCTTTTTTCCTTAGTATGATCGAAATGATAGCCTATACACCTCAAATCCATGTGAGGTCAAAAAATTTATAGACGAAGTTAAACCGGATTAGCTCCATATCGAAGTTGGGCTTAATATGACTTGACTCCTCATAATTAGCTCTGCTCTCCTAACTCATATAGATAATTGAATCACTCTTCAGTGTCTCGGCCATAAATTATCACCAGCAGAAGCTAAACAATAATGTTGTAAAAAATTCTAAAAGAGGCAGTGCTGAAAAATTAAGAGCACCAATGAGAGTAGTGATAGTATATTGAGAACTATCATTTTCATTTCTCTACTTTACTAATAGTGTATCTTATTGCATTTCATGTCATATTTCCACCAACGAAATTGTTTCATCACAAGATTGATAAAGTTACTTTTAATCTTTAAAGTGAGCCGACCAATAAAGATCAAATTAGTCTTGGCTGTCTTCACTTCTGGTGAGGGTTCACACATCATTAGTTCATATTGAAAACTTCCACTCAATTCTAGCCCCACGGATCCTCCTTTTTCTTTAGAGAGAGAACTTTTTTTCCGTCTCACTCAATCTCAATCTATTATGTACAGTAAGTGCATAGTGGGTGCACAGTGGTGCTACGCCCATAAAAGAGTGGAAAAAATTAGAAATTTGTACCCCCTAATATGGACATAATTACAGAGCCCATCCCCTGTATTTCCCAAGTTTCTCTATACATCCCGAGACTAAGATCTTTGCATTTAAATTTTCTACGTGTATTGGAATGCGCGGTGATTTTGTTGGGATTATAGGGTGTGGTTGGTTCAGTCTTTGCTTTCTACCTGAAGACATTATATAATTTCTATGGATTGTGAGGTGAATTTTCTTTTCATTTATTTCTTGCGTTTGGGTTTATAAAAGCTTTGGAATGCCAAGTGTGTTTCTATAGAACCTAAGATGTAGTACATTGCAGAAAAGGAAAAGACTAATGAGAGCATATACTGGAAACCAGAGTTTTGTTTGTTGGATGAAAAGAGGTGTTGGTTCCCTCGCAGTTCATTCTACGTCTCACAAAGTCAATCGCCAAATTAAGAACCATTCCAAAATTGAGGATTACAATACCACGTGACCCGCTCTTCTTTATTTCCCAAGTTTCTCTTTACATCCTGAGACTAAGATCTTTGCATTTAAATTTTCTACGTGTATTGGAATGCACGGTGATCTTGTTGGGATTATAGGGGGTGGTTGGTTCAGTCTTTGCTTTCTACTTGAAGACATTATATAATTTCTATGGACTGTGTGGTGAATTTTCTTTTCATTTATTTCTTGTGTTTGGTTTAAAAAAGCTTTGGAATGCCAAGTGAGTCTCTATAGAACCTAATATGAAGTACATTGCAGAAAAGGAAAAGACTAATGAGAGCATATACTGGAAACCAGAGTTTTGTTTGTTGGATGGAAAGAGGTGTTGATTCCCTCGCAGTTCATTCTACGTCTCACAAAGTCAATGGCCAAATTAAGAACCATCCCAAAATTGAGGATTACAATACCACGTGACCTGCTCTTCTCTATTTGCCGTCGATACGCATGACCTTTTACATCCATAAAAAATTACATTAAAAAGGAAACGCACGATCTTTCACTTTAAAGGAGCCGAACGACATGGCGTGTTGATTGGAAGGAAACAGCGCAGGCGCTTGGCAGTGAATGTCTTTATTTCCCAGGGAGTCTATAAAAATTTCCCTATCTTGTTAAAAAGTCTTGGACAGCTTCACCGGTGTCCACTTGCGAATGCACAACTTTAGGTGGGAATGAGCTTTGTTAGCATAATAGTTTTGGATTACTTCTTGTGAGAATAACAACTTATGGTGAGTCCCAAATTTTTAAAGGAGTGAGTTCATAATAATTTATAATTATTTGTTATTTGGTTTTTTTGTACTCTTAGGTACAAAATGCAATTAAGTCCTTAATCTTTCAATTGGCTCTATGAGTCTAAAACCTTCTTCAAAAAGTACGATCAAATATTTCGACAAATAGTACCTAAAATTGTCCATGCATCACTCAAAAATTAGCATCGTCCTTAAATTGTACTTTTCAACCTAATTTTAGGATTTAATTGCAATTCTTTTTTTTTAAATGTTGTGTACTTAATTGAACCAATGATTATGACTCAATTGCACTTGTTGCTAAAAGGCTATGGACTTGATTAAACCACTTGAATGGGTTATAATTCAATTGCATTACATACGTAAGATTTAGTATTTGTGGTGCGACTTTACCCCTCAAGGAAGCATCCTCAAAGATACTAGAAAGTGACGGAACTGGACTAAAGTTACGCGTATAGTACACGAATATTCTTCCCTTTTTCCTCTTAAATAGCAATATTAAGGGACTCAGCCCGTATCCCCCTTCTCCGTAGATTTTGGTCCCAGCATTTACGGAACGTGAAAATCATGTCCAAGTCGGTGTTTCAAATTCTTTTGCTTCTGGTTTCCCTCACGGTACAAGCATCAGGAGCTGCACCTCGACTTACATGGATTGGCTGTAAAGAAAAATGTGGGATCATCACTATTCCATTCCCCTTCGGAATAGGAGCCGGTTGTTTCTTGAATAACTGTTACGAGATCAACTGCCTGAAAAACAACACGGTCATCCTAAATAAGATTGGATTGCGAGTTCTTAACATTTCACTCCCTGATTACCTTGGATCCGTGAACGGTATGATTAGCGTCCGTCTTCTTTTAGTTTACTCAAATGCAAGCTGCGGGGGTGACGGACGTGTGCAGATGAATTTGAAAGGAAGTCAATTTTTCTTCTCCTCGACCAGGAGCGTCTTGATATCGGTGGGTTGCAACACCCTGGCGATAGTAAGTACTCCAGAATCAGCTGTTGCCGGTTGCGGGTTGAAATGTGCTGGAACGGATACCAACATTAGCCGGTCTAGTGCTTGTTCTGGAGGAATGATTGCAGCCGGACTACACTCCCCTTTAACCTTCAGGGCTTTAGTATGGATTTTAAAGTAAAAGGTGAACATCAGGGGTTCAAGCACGCTTTCTTGAGGTCTGACTTTACAGGTTTATATGATTTGAAATTGAATGAGGCCGTTCCAGTGGTGCCGGCACGGGGGATTGCGAACAACACTGACTATGGACGTGACTTAATTGCAGGATCACGTACTAAGTTGGGTCCTTGTGACTCCGGCATGGTCAAAAAGCCAACCTGTCTCGTAGGATTGTGGAAAAGGATGATAACTCTTAACACCAAGAAAACAATTTCGAGATTGAGATGGGCGACTCAAATTATGCAATTGTAATCGGAGTGGTATTCATCTCAATACCAAATCTAATGTCATTAGCAGGGTCCTAAACAAAGGATCCTGAAAACTGATCTATGTTGATGATGCTCCATTCTTTCTCAATACAAAATGATGACAAACTTATGTCCCCAGCAATGGGAAAAATTACACTCGGCTTCTTAGATTGATGTACTCTACCCATCAAGCTTTGATATTCCAATCCTCGGGGAAGCATCCCCAGAGATGCTAGGAAGTAACAGAGCTGGAAAAATTATGTGTACAATACATGAAAATTAAGGGAACCAGCCTATAGCCCCTTTCTCCATAGGTTTAAGTCCATCAACTTACCAAACGTGAAAATCATGTCCTTCGTTGTGGGGGAGACTCCTCATGGTCACAAACTCACAATGTGCAACCTTTGTGACTCAACGTTCTTTAGATATTGGCCAAAAATTTTCTTTTGGGTTAAAATATTAAGCAAGACTTAATCTTTATATATATTTAAAAAAAAACAATAGGGAGAGAATTACCCAAAAAGTCCTAAATTATTGCGATTGTATCAATTTGGTCAATTCAGCCAATTTTGGTCAGCCTAAACAAATGTGGACAATTTATAATAATATTTTTTTAGATTTTTCATTAATTTTTATTTTTCCTTTTTGTCCTTTTCTTTTTTTCTTCTTTCTTCTTTTTGCTTCTTTTCCCATGGTGGCCGGCGAGGCTTGCTAGCCACTAGGCGAGGACCACAGGTGAGGCGGCTTTGCCTAGATCCAAGCGAGGACTGAGGTCCTCATCAGCAGTCGCCAAGGGCTTCATGGCTATTGCCTAGTGGTCAGTGAGCCTCACTAAAGCCTCATCGGCCACTGTGGAGGAAAAAGCAAAAGAAGGAAGAAAAAGAAAAAGAAAATTAATAGAAATTCAAAAAAATATCATTAAAATTTGTCAATGTCAACGCTAGCTAATTAAAATTGTCCGAATGGACTAAACTAGCACAAAAAAAGAAGTTTACGATTCAATTGGTATAACTATAATAGTTTTAGGATTTTTTTGATAATTTTCTAAAAAAATAAGCTCTCTTGTCTCTCTGTCCCCTCATCGCTGAAAATAAGAAATAAAATAATGCCAAGAGCTCGGAATAATTTACGCAGTATGATCCAAAGCATCGGCAAATTAATTAGAGTATTTTAAAGCAAAAATCATTTTAGTTTTCTTCTATCCAAGTGCATGGGACACAACGTCTTCCACTGTGGAAGCAAAAAAACATGCCACGATTCACGTTCATCTTCTACTTTTTTCTGGAGGGCGAACAATATTCCCAAGTTCTGTTATGGATGGCTTGCGAAAATAAAGCATTGGGCCTGCTCCACGATGTACGGCACTCGAGAAAAATGAAAGTGATTTTTGCTCCAACAATGAGAGAGAGGACACTCCAACATCGCACCACAATTAAAGAAATTAGGAAACAATCACTTTCGCTTTAATAAAAGTGAGATTTGCTTTCACTTTTCTAGATTGAAAAGATGCCAACACCCATTTCATTAGTCGTAGGATAAATTAGTCCGATGATTTTGCCATTCAAAAAGAGATTTTTGTTGTGAAAAGCGATTTTCCTTCTAAAAAAGGAGAGGGAAAAAAAGTTGTAACATGAGAGCTGGGTCATCCAAAGTTGTTTCATTTGAGACAACGATTTGATTTTTGTGTTCATCTTGATAGAGCAAAAATTATTAAACTGATACTTACCCCAAAAAATTATTGAATGGATATTACTCTGCTTCCAAGCATTAAAAATTATCGAGTAGAATCTTTTTTTTTTCTTTGCTCAGTTTTAATGTGTTTAAAGGGATCTACAGCAAAAGATCTGGAAGAGTCACCCATCTCGATAATGTTCCCGTGTTTCTCATGAAAAAATGATGACTAAATTATCTGACAAACAATTGGAGAAGTCACAATTGGCTACTTTAATTAGTGTTCTCCACCTATGAAGCTTTGACATTTCTGTTCTTAAGGAAAGGCGGACAAGAAGTCCAAAATCTTGTGTATGGAATACAATCAAGTCCTAAATTCAATTAAGTCTCAAACCTTCTTCAAAAGTGCAATTGAATCTTTTTTATGAACAATATCTAAAATCCTTTCATGTCACTCAAAAAGTGTTTATAAATTGCACTTTTCAACATAATTTTAGGATGTAATTACATTTTTCAATAAAGGTAGAGGAATTAATTTAATCAATTGAACAGTAAAGTACTTAAATTGCATTGTTTGCTAAAGGTTTAGGACTTGATCGAAACAATTTAAAAGTTTAGGATTGAATTACATCCATATAAGATTTCGGACATTTAAGACTTGTAATGCAATTTTTTTCCCTGAGGGAAACATCTCAGAGATATTAAGAAGTAACAGATGGAATAAAGTTATGCGTACGGTACATGAGAATTTTCCTTTTTCCACTTCAACAAGAATATAAAGGGACTCCGCCCATACCTGCTTTCTCCATTAATTTTTGGTCCATGCACTTACGAAAGTTGAAAATCATGTCGATCTCAGTGTTTCAAATTCTTCTGCTTCTGGTTTCCCTCAAGTTGCAAGCATCAGGTGCTGCACCTGGACTTGCGAAGCCTGACTGTCCTGAAACATGCGGGAACGTCACCATTCCCTTCCCCTTCGGAATAGGAGCCGAGTGTTTCTTCGAGAAATGGTACCAGATCGTCTGCCAACAAAACAACCCGGTTCCCATTCTGAAGAAGATTGGATTGCGAGTTCTCAACATTTCACTCCCCGATGGATACGTGGATGGTATGATTAACATTAGCCTTTGTTGGAATTTGTGATCCAATTCTAGAAACTTCAAGATGGATTTGAGCTAGAAGATTCAAGAAAAATTCTAGAATTGTCTACAAGCTTATGTGTCTAAGAAAATGTAGAAGTCTCTAGAAGAACTACAATCTAGAATTACCTAGATGAAGTTTACATGGACAACATTCTATAGAAATCTAGAATGTTGTACTAAGGTGTGACTCATGCCTATAAATAGGCTTGTAGTTCATTCATTTTAGTGAGTGAGAGGTAAACCCTCCACCTTGTGTGTGAGGTGAACCCTCCACCATGAGAGGTCAAGATCTCTATTGTACCTCCATCAAACTATTTTGTTCAACTAATAAAACTATTTTCCCCATGTCCTATATCATTCAATTATCATATATTGTCCCTTGTCCATCCTCTACAAACTATACCATACACTCACACAACGCCACTAACCAAAAACTATCATCAATACCAACACTTGCACACCTCACTAATCAAAAACTATTATCCATAACTAAAACCATGCTTCCACGCACATTCAAATTCTAACAGCCTTCCTATAATTTACTCAAATGCAAGCTGCGGGGGTGACGGACATGGTGCGGGTGTAAGCTTGAAAGGAAGTCAATTTGTCTTCTCCCAGAAAAGGAATGTCTTTACATTGGTCGGTTGCAACACCCTGGCCACAGTGGATACCACAAAATCAGCTGTTGTCGGTTGCAGGTCGAGATGTGCTGGAACCAACACCAGCATTAGCTTGAATGGTGATTGTTCCGGGAGAGATGGCTGCAGCCAGACTATGCTCCCTCGTAACCTTCAGGGCTTTAGTGTGGATTTCAAAGAAGAAGGTGGAGATGAGGGGTGCAAGTACGCTTTCTTGAGGTCTGACTTTACAAGTTTATATGATTTGAAAGTGAATGAGACGGTTCCAGTGGTGCTGGAATGGGGGATTTTGAACAATACTGACTATGTACGAAAGCTTATCCAGCAGTCGAAGACTGATTATCCTTCCTATTGTCGCACACAAAGCGTTGACCACAGTGAAATGCTATTTACACAGTGCTATTGCACACGGGAGTATGGTGGTAACCCATATCTTATGGAAGGATGCAAAGGTAACCCATTCCATGCTATCACGTTCCGTATTTTTTATTTTGATATTTAATAGGGAATGTGCTTTCACTTTCCGTATTTAGGGGCATCATATAGTGAAGTGGTTCGTTCATTTCCAGATTTTTCTGAGAATAACACATTCACACTGTATAATGATCATATACATGCTTTTCTACCTTCTTTTTGTTAGTTTTTCCGCCCAAGATTTCACAAAGTGAACGCACTTTCAAACAAAATTGATCAAATTACATTGATAATAATTTACTGGAATTACAGGGGAACAGGACAGTCCTTTAGTAACAAGCACAATATTTTAGCCATGGAATTAACAATTTATGAGGCAATGTGACCTACTAGTTTCCGTAATTTTACTCAAAGAGATTGGTTTCGCTGTTAATATATTTGCTTCTGGTTTCACAACCATCAGGAGCTGCACCTCTACCTCGAAGCCGTGTCTGTGCTGAAACATGTGGGAGCGTCACCATTCCCTTCCCCTTCGGAATAGGAGTAGGGTGTTTCTTGGATGACTGGTACCAGATCGTCTGCCAACAAAACAACACGGTTCCCATTCTGAAGAAGATTGGCTTGCAGGTTCTCAACATATCACTCCCAGATGAAGTCTTGGATGGCATGATTAACGTTAGTCTTCCTGTAATTTACTCAAATGCAAGCTGGGGGGGGCGGGGGCGTGACGGACGTGGTGCAATGGTAAGCTTAGAAGGAAGTCAATTTGTCTTCTCCCAGAAATGGAACATGTTTACAGTAGTCGGTTGCAACACTCTAGTGACAGTGAATAGTACAGAATCAGCTGTTTTCAGATGCCGGTCGAAATGTGCCGGCACCAACTTCACCATTGGCAAGGATAGTGCTTGTTCTGGGAGGGACGGATGCTGCCAGAGTTTGCTCCCCTTGAACCTGCAGGGCTTTGGTGTGGATTTCAAAGAAGAAGGTGGACATGAGGGGTGCAAGTACGCTTTCTTGAGGTCTGATTTTACAGGTGTTTATGATTTGAGATTGAATGATACGGTTCCAGTGGTGTTGGAATGGGGGATTGCAAATGATACCAACTATGCAATTGACCTTATCCGGCAAGCTTACGATGATAAATCTTTCCAATGTACAAGTTCTAAAAGTTCGGCTAGTAGAGGAAATGGAAGTATACATAATAGATATGGAAGCTACAGCGTCGACAGTGGTGAAATGCTATTTATGGAGTGCCGTTGCACTGAGGGGTATCGTGGTAATGTCTATCTTGTTGGAGGATGCAAAGGTAACATATTTCATGCTATCACATTGGGAATTTAAGCGCACCATACAGCGAAGTGGCTTGTTCATTCCCAGATTTTTATCTGAAAAGAATTCATTCACGTTGTTTAATGATCACATATATGATTTTATTTTTATTTTTTTGCCCAAGAATGCACAAAGCAAATGCACTTTTAAACAAAATTGAACTTATTATATTGATAAAAAAAAATTACTGGAAATAAAGGGGAACAGGACAGTCCTTTTGTTACAAGCACAATATTTTAGCCCTGAAATTAGCAATTTATGAGGAAATCTGACCTACTAGACTCCTTAATTTTACTCAAGGAGAAGGGTTTTGCTGCTAATATATTTATGATATCATTTGTCATAGATATTGACGAATGTGAAGATTCAAATAGGTGCTCCGGGACTTGTGAGAACGAACCGGGCTCCTTTCGCTGCATCGGTGGTAGAAAGACAGCCAAGTTCATTCTTATTGGTAAGCAAATCTTTTAACCTAGAATTTTGGACTGCTCCATGCTGGAGTATTGCTAGAAAAAGAACAGCATAGCATAAATTATGTTCAGAAAAGGTACATAAATAAGATTTACCTTAACCTTCATTCTAACATGATTGTCCATTTGCTTGGTGATGATTATGGATAAGTTTCCATCAATTGTATCTATCAAAATAACTCAAAAATTTCTTCATGCACTAATACTTATATTTGATAGCTAAGACAAGACTTAGAACTTTTCTAATGTTGCCGCTTCAGATCTATCAAAAGATAACCAAGGTTCTACTTACTCTTGTCATATTTGAATTGGAATTATTACAATCATAATCAAGGTGAATGCTGATAAGAATATTTTCACTTTCATTAATGGTTTTCTAATTTCCTAGTAAGGGAGGTTAGTTAGTACAGTCCCGATGTATATGTAAAAATATCACTTGATGGAACTTAGCAGGAGACAAATTAATTATTCAAGGTTGTTAAGAAAAATCCACGTGAAATGAGCTCAGGTTAATTACTCTTATATGATTTCCTCTTAATCAGATTCACTAAAATATTTTATGATAAGGCCTTTTAGATACAAGAAGGGTGCATGTTTTGGACTTTTGCCCCTTAATTTTTTTGTAATGCAGGAACTGGGGCAGGCCTTCTTGGGGCACTACTTTTGTGTCTTGCCTTATGGGGGCTGTACAAATACATCAAGAAGAGAAAAGAAATCAAGCTCAAAGAGAAGTACTTCATTGGTCTTTTGCTAGAAAGTGAGCTATCTTCAGCCAAAGGCCATGTTGAGAAAAACAAATTGTTCAACTCCAAGGATCTATAGAAAGCTACTGACAATTTCAACAAGGATAGAATACTTGGGCAAGGTGGACAAGGTACTATTTACAAAGGAATGTTAATAGATGGCAATATAGTTGCTATTAAGAAACCAAAAGCAATAGATGAGGGCGAAGTCAAACAATTTATAAATGAAGTCGTCATTCTCTCACAGATCAACCATAGAAATATCGTTAAGTTATTGGGGTGTTGCTTGGAGACAAAAGTCCCACTTTTAGTATACGAGTTTATACCAAATGGGACTCTATACCAATATTTGCATGACTCAAATGAGGAGTTTCATGTATCATGTGACACACGCCTACGAATTGCAGCTGAAATTGCAGGAGCATTATTCTACTTGCACTCGGCAGCCTCAATTCCCATTTATCATCGAGACATCAAGTCCACCAATATCCTCCTAGATGAGAAATATCGAGCAAAAGTGGCAGATTTCAGTACTTCCAAGTCTATTTCCCTCGATCAAACTCATGTAACCACGTTGGTGCAAGGGACTATTGGCTACCTAGATCCCAAGTATTTCCAAACAGGTCAATTTACTGACAAAAGTGATGTGTATAGTTTTGGAGTTGTTCTTGTTGAACTATTAACGGGACAAAAGCCAATCTCGTTGCTGAGGGAACAAGAAGGCAGAAGCCTTGCGACCTATTTCATAATTTCAATGGAAGAAAATCGGCTGTTCGACATTGTGGATGCTCAAGTTTTGAAAGAAGATAAGAAGGAAGAGATTGCATTAGTTGCTAACCTTGCGAAAAGATGCTTGAACTTGAATGGGAGGAGCCGGCCGACAATGAAAGAAGTGGCAATGGAGTTAGACGTGATGAGAAAGTTCCCAAATCCCTTGGGTATTCAGCAAAATCAAGAGGACCGGAAGGCAACTGAATCTTCTATTGCTGCATGTAAATCCAACAAGTCAAACATTGATGTGGATGTCACGACATTTTCAGATGTGCAACCATTCTTACCTAGTGAGACGTGGTGAAGATATGTTTTGCCTCTTATACTTAAGAGTTATATCGTTGCGTTTGTCATGGAAATCAGTTTTCAGAGCAAAAGATAGAGAAAAAAGGGAAGGGAGGAAAGCTTGTTAGTTTACTAATATGAGGATTTTGGTTAGTTATTTATTGTTAATGAACTTATTCTCAGTGTTTGGGATCAATGAACTATTAAGTCATGCAAATCCCAAGTTTATTCTAGTCCTGTAATTAGCATAATGCTATGATTCTAGTTCATCTTGAGATCTTTGAATACTTGCTATCAATTCGATTGTTGCAAAACTTACGTCAATCATGCAATGGCCCATCCTTTGCGATTCAATTAGATTTGTACTTGCTAGGAAGCAAAAACAAGAAAGGCATTTCCCTTCCGAGAAAGAAGGCAAACTTGCATCTGCCTTCCCCGTCCGACTCTTCCCTGAAGATCACGCTGAATTGCTGATGGCATAGGGGGATTGTCGCTAGCTGTCAATGCTTCAGCTACTTAGACCTCACTACGTGATGGATCAAACTCACCACCCAAACTACATATATCAACATCAGAGAACCCCACTAGTTGCAAAATTATCTCTCCCGATCTTAGCCAACATTTCTCGACTGAAGATTGCATGACGAGAGTGAAGGTTTAGTTTCATAGGGAATGGTGATGGATGCACACAGCACAATCAACAAACACATCAGCTCGAACAACTAAGATAAGACTAAGGTTGGTTTTGTGAGATAGTAGTGTTTGATTAAATGCCCCTAAGGAACGTAAGTAATGTTGTTTGTAGAATAAAATTCATAGGGATCATAAATTAGTTTTTTTTATCTTCACCATTGATGTTGACACTCAAATTTTTCTAGACATTTTAAATATCCATATATTTTGCAAAAATATAAAAATTTATAAAAAGATAAAAAAGCAAAAAAATAGAAATCATAAGATGATGATGATGATGATGATGATGATGATGATGATGATGATGATGTAACAATGATAAAAAAAAATGCATGAGAGTGGGAAAAAAATGATGAAAAAATGAAGGGGAAAAGTCGAGTAAGCTGGTGTAGCACGGCCCATTCTTTTATTATTTTTGAGCCCACCCTTTTATTTTTCTTCCAGCCCATTATTTTGGCCCATCCGAAATTAAATAAAAGAGAGGCCCAGCCCATCATCCTTTTTCTCTCATTTGCGCACAAGCGCACACACACGTACATGCACACGCAGCGGCAACTAAGAAGTATCGACACTCTCTGAGAGCTTTTGTGTCGTGTTAGACATTCCAACACGTGTCTGAGACTCTCGAACATTCTCCAATACTCGGTCAATACGTGTTGGAAAATCTAATATATGATCAACTTTCTCGACACTCAAGTCGAAATTCAAATATGCGAGTTTTCAACACGTGATTCAAACATGCAAGGTTAATTCTAAAAATTTTCAATAAATGCATATCAATATATATATATATGTGTGTGTGTGTGTGTGTGTGTGTGTGTGTGTGTGTGTGTGAGAAAAATAAAAATAGAGAAAAAGCAAAATTCTAGTTTTCTTTTTCTTACTCTCACTTATCGTGATAAATAATTCACCCAAGTTTTTGTCTCTTCTCTCTAATTTGACATGCGAATCCAAAATATGAATTGCTTTTTTTCCTTTCAAACTTTATGAATTATTGAAGTGGAATTGAATTTGTCCAATTGAAATAAAGAATTATATTAATAAATGATGGGTTAATGTTTTTAGTATAAATTTATTCTAAGTTTTTTTTTTTTTTTTAAATTTGTGAGGTTGAATTAAATTAATTTAAAATGATAATTTGTTAATTACAACGTGTCTCAATGTATCATAATTTTTTTTTTAAAAATAATGTATTAGCATGTCATGTCTTATTGGGTGTCGTGTGCTCACGTCAGTATTCCCGCGCATACTGGAGGTGGCAATGGTGCTAGGCTAGTGACCTCAGCAGAAGGAATATTCCAACTGTCATCGAGGTAGGGGTGTCAATTCCCGAACCGAAAACCGAACCGAACCGAAAACCGAACCGAACCGAACCGAAAAATTCGGTTTTTTCGGTTCGGTTTTCATTCGGTCGGTTTTCATTAAAAACCGAAAATTTTCGGTTCGGTTCTTCGGTTCGGTTTTTATTGGTTAACCGAACCGAACCGAACCGACAAGTAAAAATGGAGAAATCTAAGTTTAACAGAAAAAAAAAAAAAAAACCGAAAACCAAAGGCTAAAAACCGAAAACCGAAAATCCGAAAATGGCAGAACCGAACCGAACCGAAATTTCGGTTCGGTTCGTATTCTGTTCGGTTATTCAGTTGGTTCGGAAGATTTTACACGGTTCGGTTCGGTTCGGTTTTCAAAAAAACCGAACCGAACCGAACCGTTTACACCCCTAACGACTGGGGTCCACACGAGCTGAGCAGCCATGGCTGAGCTTACCCCCGGCCGCGGCATTGGCAATGGCCAATGCACTGGTCTCTGAGAGCCCTAGCTTCACAGTGGCTGACCCAACACTGCTTTTGGTGACCTCAAGGGCAGTCATGTAGAGGGCTCTTGCTGGGATTGTGCCCAGTAGGGACGTCCCAAATCCTCTGTAAAATCCTCTCAGGCCTTCATGCCTCATGATGGAGAACGACATCATAAAGCAAGAGACCTGTGCGTGTGAGACTTGTTGCCTCGTCTTGAGCACCACAACTGGGTAGAGAGCAGCCGACACACCTGAGAAGAGACCTGCTCCAAGGAAGAAGAATCTTGATTTGTCAAGCATATGCCAATCCACATCTGCTGGGATTTGAATCTTTGAGCTGAACCTTCCTCTGTTGCTCCCAAGCTCATCTCTTGAAGCAAATTCGTAAAAAAAATAATAAAAAAAAAAAATCCGCAAACTGTGTATGATTCCTCTGTTCTGCTTTAACTGTACAAACTCAAATGAATCTCAAGTCCAGACAACTGAACAGATCCCAATTTTAAGCAGATGGAGATCTACCAGAAACTTATACGAAGATGGCGAGAGAGAAAAAGAAGGTTGATCTGAGGAGGAAGTGATGACAAACAATGGACAAAAATAATAGCAGTGTGGATAAGAGGAAGAGTTGCTCTAATTATTGGACCGAGGTATCGGAAGAGAAAAGAAGGATCGTGAAGAGGACTTTCGGAAACGGACGAGGTTCACACATAGAAGGCTTTGAGAGATTTCCGATCTTTGATGGGCAAACCTGATTTTTTTTTTTTTTTTTGTCCACGACAAACCTGATTTAAAAAGATGGTTTCTTACAAGAGACAGAAACCGTGGGACCATGATGAACATGGTCTTTCATCCAACAGGCGACTGATTTCACGTGGGGACAAAAGGAACCCCGCTTTTTCAAGAGTACACAGAGTGAGACAGAAGGCAGACTCCAGAAAACTAGAAAGAGAGAGAGAGAGAGAGAGAGAGAGAGTTATATTTCCTCCCTCGAGAAATGGATTTAAGCGAGGTGTTAGTATCGATCGAAGCAGGGGACATGTGTCGGTCGGGCGGAAAACTTGGGCTGGGACTTGGAGGGTGTTTGGTTCAGCTTTCCCAAGGGACTTTGAGCCCCCAAAGCCCCTTGAAAAAAATATAAGGGTGTTTGGTTCGGCGTTTGAAGAAACGCTTGCAAAATCTTTGCGCTGAAAGTTCTTCAAAGCAGGTGGGGACCTACTTTGGGCATTTCAGCATTTTCGGCATGCTGAGATAGGGAATTAATGAATTTTTCCTGATTGCCTATTTTACTCTTAAAATTTTATTAAAAGTCCCTTTTACCCATACTAAACAAAACCTAGCTCTTTCCATGTTTTCCTCTCTTTCTCCATCGACCGGCTCTCTTCTCGTCTCTCTCTGCAGCATTCTCCATCAACGCGGCTCTCTCTGCAGCGTTCCTCTCCCTGCAACTCGCACCACTCCATCCCAATTTGAATCCGAGCACCACTCCATCAAGGCCGAAGTTCGTCGCACGAGCGAGCGAGATCCGAGATCCGAGCAATCCGAGCACCACTCGGAGGTCCTCCTCTCGCGGATCGGCGACGGCTCCGCTTCCTGCGACGGCGACGGCGACGGCTTCGACTCTCCGCCCATGGTCCAAAGGAGGCTTCGTGCGGGGTGCTTCATCTGGGTTCGGAGCTCTCTCCTATCCTGCCATGGACTCCAGTAACGGCGCGTTGGGTTCGCTCCTTTCTTGTCTTTCGTTCTTGCTCGTTCGTTTCCGTTCTTGATGCAATTATGGGTGACGTCCGGCTGAATCGAGTGCTCTTTGTCTTCTCTGATTTGGGTTCCCATTCGCTTTAAGTTTTGTGGTCGCGTGCTGAAAAAGGAGGGGCTTTATTCTCGTAGCCGAATTTGGTGGGAGTCTGTAATTGAAGTTTCTATCTTTTTTGGTTTAATTCTGTTGTGTGTGGACTCTGCATTCTGGGTTTTTTTCTTTACGAGCTTAGCTGCTTTTTCCGTCTATTGGGTCTCGCCGTTTGTGTATCTTTAAGGGCAATCGTCGGTTGGTGTCTCTTAACTCTTTATCTGCTTGAATGATCCGTGTTTTGTAGTGATAATTGAACAGGGATTCTCATGTTGGGTGTTGCCCTTAGAGTGATTAGTCTTGAGGCAGCTGGTGCAAAGTCAGGCCACTATGTAAAATCAACCCCAACCATCCGTCCTCCTTGTTTGTTTGCATTAGTTTGTGACATTCATTCCCTGTTTCTGCAACAAATGGTCCACCTCCTAAGCCGTGGGAAAGAGCCGGGGGTTCATCAGGTCCTGCGCCATTTAAGCCGCCATCATCTGGAAGCACTAGTGATATAGTGGAAGCTTCCGGAACAGCAAGACCCGGTGAAATTGTTTCGACTACTGATAGAACTATTCCTGTCAATGCAAATTCTATTGCCAGGCCGGTTCCCACCAGGCCATGTGAGCATCAATCCTATGGCAATATAACATAAGATGGTTCTCAGTTAATCTTTTGATAATCATTGCAGGATATAGTTCATTGGTGAGGGTTTTGGTGGTTAGAAGACTCAGAACAACCAAATCGACTCGAGGGGGAATTCGAGCCTATTTTTCTGGGATTTTTTCCCTTCTTTTCTTTATTTTCTTTTGTTTTATTTTATTCCCCCTTGCTTCTACGTTGCTTCTTCCCTAATCATAACTATGGATTTGCTTCTTTTTTTAATAATTCAAGTCTTTCTCGTTTTTAATTAATTAATTAATTTATATACTGCCAAAATTTAGAAGTCTCATGTCACGGCTAATAATCTTGGCCCGCGATTACCCATGGTAAAATTTGGAGCAATCGTTGTTATGCTTCCTTTGCTCTTCTTTGTAAGCATGAAATAGAGCTCACAGTTATGAGTGTCGATTCATGTCGTGTCGTATGTACATGATTAATTGATCGTGTCAACTTACTCGACATAAACACGATTTGAAAATTATTGAACCGACACGACACGATACAACACATGTATATGATGCCAAATCAACGATGTTAACACAAAACTAAGTAATGAACACGGAGCTCACATAATATATCACTTAATTTTTTATACAATCTACCAATTGCAATGATTGCCAACAAAATATCTTAAAATATATGTGAATATTCAACAAAACATCACTTATGGAACCATCTATTTCCGCTCGAGTCCTTCCCTTTTTATATGCGATGCTTACTAAAAAAAATAACATCCAGAATCGATCGCTTTATTATTCACCAAATAAGTTCACCTTTTTTTGCTATATCATTTTTATTTTTTGACAATCAATAGCCCAACTTTTTATTAATATACTAGAATGATCATTAATTAACAAAATGATTAATATTTTAATAATTAAAAAAAATTATTCAAAGTTGAAAACAAACTTAAAAAAATCCTTAGCCAAAATTTGAGCTTTGCATCTAATCTATAATCAAATTATTTTAATATAATTTTTAAATGAATTTATTAATATGTATCTTTTATATTATTCTCAACATGAAAATGTAAATGTTATATAGCCATTGTTTCTTTTTACAATTTTAAAATACTAAAACTAAAAAGCTTAATTTGGTCTCACCAAATGGCTTTTCAAATACATATTTACCAAACAGTCTTGCATTTCCTAAAGGGCTTTTCGCATTCTAGTTACCAAACGCTCTAGATTTTGAAACCCTTTATCTCAAAGTATTTGCATTCTCCCAAGGGCATTTCTCCAAAGTGAACCAAACGGGCCCTTGATGGGTTTGAGGTCTCCGCCGCCGCCCCCGTGCCGGTCCAGTGTCGAGGCGGCACCGCTGATTTCCTCCGCAACCGTGGGCGACGGATCGCTTCGAGCGAATGGGTTTTGGTTAAAATAATAAAAATGGAAGGTGGGATCGATTGAATTTTCTGTGTCTTTACATGGGTTGCATATGGTGCCCCTTCACTCAGCCAATGGAACTTTCATAAATTGCCTTCCTTAATCCGAGAAAGTCAAGAAAATTTCACTGGTCCCGTTGCTTTCCTTATCAGGGCGGCCGCTGAAAGTGACGTCGCGATTGATGAAAGGCAAGAACTGTCATATTTTTCTATTTGAGTTTTTCTTTGCATAAAATAATGTGCTGTTTGATTAAATTGATATACATATATATAATTTTTCCTAAAAGAAAAAAAAAATCCACTTTAAAATTTAATGTTATGTGAGATGGCGGAAGTGTAAAACAAACGTAAACAACTGAGCGAGAACTAAAACTAGAAAATAAACTTGTTCTAAAGGATTTATATATGTTGGTCTAAACGTATGTAGTGAGTTTCCCAAGAATATGGAAACTCTTCAATATGCTTAGATCCCAGGGTGGTGCCACTTCGTTTGACTTAGTTCAAGCCTCAAAAGATTTCGTGCAAATAATGGGCATGGTGGTTGTGTCAATTCCCACAAATGAATACTTGATAGAAGAAAGAATTGTTTAGATTCATAGGAAAGGAAGTCGGACACTTCAACTTAATTGCGACTGTGAAAACATAAACGGACTTCGACAACATCATCATCATTATTTTTTTTTTTTTATCAGTCAAAAGCATCAACTTGAAATCAACTTTTTGTGTGTCTGATTTTGGTTAATATAGAGGGAAGAGACATGGCGGATGTCACACCATTGGAACAAAACAATGGACATGTCGCAAAGCGTGTTAGTGAAGGAAGATCAAGATTGTACGGTTTCTTCCATATCTTCAACACATTCAAGCCACCTAATTAAACTATGCATTTGGAGCATTACAAAATTATTCAAGAGAGCCGATCTCATACTCACTTGAACGGTTGCAAATGACAGAATATATCAATGAATGTGTCACACCCCGATCCACAAGAACAAGGGCATGACACGACCGTCCTTTCACCAAAGAACGCAGCCTCAACATAACCAAGATTTGGTCCGATATCAATATATTTACATATATACATATGACAAAAAGGGCATTTGGTTACAATATTAGAGTATTTCTATAATCCACCAAATTAAAACATATACCTTCTACAAAAACTAACTTATAAACTTATCAACTATGCACAAGTTATACCAAAAAGTTTCCACCACAAAAGTCTTCCCTGAATGAACATTCACGCCTACTTGTGGCTCGCTGAAGAACTTGAAAAAACAAGCAGATGAGAGGAGTGAACTATCACGGCTCAGTGAGTAGCACATTTCTTTTAAGCGGATTGAGAAATCACTATACACATTTAAAACACAATCCTAACTCATTTTAACATAATATATAATCCTAACTCAAATACGGAAGATACCAATGGTCCAGTCCACCCGCCAATCTCATAAAACATGCATCAATGGTCTATTCTATTGATTAATCTCATCAAACCACACATCAATGGTACATTCCATCGATCAAACTCAAATCACATGTCAATGTCCACTTCATTGATTAATTCATGCTCAAATGTTTAGCCATGATCACTCGTAACGCTCATGATAAGACGACCAAGATTTCCTTTTGGTAAGGTCTCCATCTATTGTTAGCCGGTGTCTCGATCCATAAAGATATCCTAAATTAGTATGTCCATACCCATACACCCCTCAGGGTTTATAGAGACATTGAGCACCAACCGCCAATTATAATATCCAGTAATTCAACATAAGTCATATCACAACTCAAAATTTGATATATAAATATCAAATAATTCTTCAAAACATTTCAAGATTATTTCATAAAGAATTTCATAAACCATTTTCAAACAACCATTCAAATAGAATTCGAAATATAATTCCTTTTAGACAACAAAATGGCAATAATAGCTCCATCTTGTTTTATGAAACAAAAGATACTTTTTATCAACTCATAAAATATATAATTCACCATGTTTCTTAAAACATGAGTTTAAAATACAAAAAAGAAATAATGTCACTCACCTAGGAAAAGCCAAAAATCAGCTACGACGTTTACTTAAACCAACGCACTCGCATCCCTAACAATTAATGGAAAAACAATATCAAAAGGCCGAGTAAAAATAATATTCTTATAATGAGTTGCCTATACTAGGCCTATTTGTTGATGAAATGACACCTATGTACCAAGAAAGCTCACATTTAGCGGAAGCCCATTGTTTTCTGCTAGGTGCGGCCCACGCACTAATTTTGTCGTGCTATAATTTCCTTCACAAAATTCTAATTCAAGTCGTCTTATGGTCCTTAGAAAGCTTTTTTGCCATACTACAACAACTTCAACTCAGCCGCCCCAAAACAGCACCGAAAACGACAAAAAATCAAGTTCAAAGCTACTATTCGCTACAGTTCTAAAACGTGCCCCCAACTTTAAAATTCCATTTCGAATGAATCGCAAGCTCAAATTACGATCCGTAAGATGCTATAACTTCACAACATCCCAAAGTACCATTTCTACAAAAATATGCAGCTCAACGACTAAAAAATCAGGCTTTGCCACACAAATATCTAAGAATCCGAATTTCGAGCCCTAGTTGCGACGATTGCTTCAAGTAGATGATTAAAGGCTTCGATCTCTTATTGGCCTTGCAAAACAAACTTGAGTTGGCTTGATGAGGTGTCCGGATTGCGAGTGTGCCAAAGTTTTTTCTCTTTTTCCCTTTTTTTTCCTTTCTCTTCTTTCTCTCCTCTCCCTTGTTTCTCCGTTTCCCTATTTTCGTTTCTACTAAAACCCTCCCTCTCTCCTCTCTTTAAAACAGCTTAAGCTTCCACTATTTTCCTTCAGCGTATTTTGTTGACTTTTCAAACCCTTTTTGTCTTTTTTTTTTTTACCATATATTAGAGAATGAGACCACAAAGTATTAATTGCTTGTGAAAGGATGACCTGTTCATAACAATGCAAAAATTGACACACAAAAAACCTCGACAATGTCTGAGTTACATGAGGGGAAGCATGCAACGACAAGTATAAGGGCAGGATGAGTAAAACGGATGATGGTGTGAGTGAATAGCTTTTTTCCTGACTACCTCTTTCTATTGCCTCATCGACAGTCTCATGACAACAAGAATGCAGAGACTAAAATAAATTAGACATTAAACCCAGTTTCAAAATTATCCAAGAAAAATCAGTCAAACATAGATTATTACTTCTTGCTTGAGGACTACCATTTAAAAGTACTTTGGAACTAAGAACGTCCTTAAATTATTTTGTCTAAACTCTGAGACGTAAAATGTGCAGTTATTCCCAGCTAGGGAGGGGGGTGGGATGAAGAAAAATGTTCACCTAGCAACGAGGAGGCCACAGGGAGAGAAGGTAGACTCCCCATCACATCTTCAGATGTGGCTACCGCCACGTATGCATGTATAGTATAGCCTCCCGCGCTTGCGGTGAGGTGGTGGAGCTCATAAGGGCTCTTGTTGGGCTAGCCTGTGCTATGTACAGAGTCACATAACCGCCATGTTGGCTCAATACCCCTGGTTATGTGACTCTGTCGGCTCAATTATTTAAAAGTACCTCAAAAGCAAGATAAATGAGGTTAGAGCTATGACGACCCACACTCGGGGCAGTACGGAGGGACAGACTAAGATCGCCTTGGCAGTACGCGGGCGAGGCTAAGAACATGTCTCCTGTTCCACATCGCTTAGGGAGGAGTCCTAGGCTAGCTTATAAGGCTTGGGTCCCTTTAACTCTATATTTACGTTTTCTTGGGGTAGTATGGGCTGTCTCGAGAAGAATAAAACCGTGAAAACTTAATGTCCAAAGCGGATAATATGCATACAGTAGACCCGAGTCCTTACAGGTGGTATCAGAGCTAACTCCTATAGTGTGTGGGGCCATAGCGATGGCACTATGCCTTAAGGGGTGGAGAATGTGATGACCTAGATCTGGGGTAGTACGGAGGGATGGACAAAGATCGCCTCGGCATTACACGAGCGAGGCGAAGGGCGTGTCTCCTATTCAACATCGCTTAGGGGTAGTATGAGCTGTCCCGAGAAGAATAAAACCGTGAGGATTTAGTGTCCAAAGTGGACAAAATGTGTACAGTGGAAACTCGGGTCCTTACAAGAGCAATAGTGGAGCAACCATACCAGTATACAACAGGTGTATGGCATAAAACACACGCTACTTCTCAGCTTCTTGAGAAGCACTCTGACTTTGCAGTACGCCTTTCAAGAACATTTGAGGTGATAACCGAAGTAGAGCGATGCATCAATCAGAGATGACTAATTGATTAAATTGACACACTTCATCGACCCAAAAATCTGCAGTGTCCTAATTTAAGCATAGATTATCTTTTTTACACTATTCCTAGTATCAACGACAACAGTTAATTTGTTTGTGGCTGAGCAAGCAAGATCAAGTTTCTTCAACCCTTGCACGTGTCGAGGTTCAATTCTTCAATTGACGGGTACCTATCGAATTAGAGCTTCTGGAGACCATAGCATCTTTCTAATAGACAACTCTCCAAGCAATTGTCGGGCTCTCGTGCAGGGCTCAATACATGGCTGGTGAAATTTAAGAACTTGCCATCATACTCAAGACCATTGTGCACTGTCTGCTCTTCCCTTTTTGGTAAGCACACTGATCAAAAGATAATTTTGCGTATGTAGACTAGGACCAAGTCCAGGAAATTACTGATTACACCATTTCTACCATCTTTATGGCTCTTTCAAACTTTCCGCATTGCTTCTTTGCGCGACAACACTATTGACCTCCAAAGTTGATCTACTCCAGGACACTATGATGTGATCAGAAACACTGCAGCAAACAAGAAACGGATCTGATAGAGAAATCCGGGGCTAAACAGAAATATGTTGGAAACGGGGTTGGACGATTGAACCCAGGCAGTACATTCTACACACGCTTGGAGAGCGACAAGAAACAAGCCAAGTGACGAAGCCTGCCGGGAACCACCCAAAATCAGAATTCAACCTCCTCCTTTTCCGTGAGGAAAAAAGCGTGGGAAATCGAAGAGGAGCGAGAAAGGTAAAAAAGCACCCGGTAATCTAGATGACCCAGTAACTCAAGGGAAAAAAACGCAGAGATGTAAATTGCTCTTTTTGACATCTTCTCCAAGATTAGCGCACTCTCAAGTAGAAAATAGATGAGCTCAATGATATATCCCCGTATCGTTACTGTCAGAAAAATAGAAAGCTTGGAGTTTTGGGAGAATTGTATACTGCTTTTCTATATTCCTTTCAATATGTAATTACAATCTATTTATAATACAGAGAGTCAAAAATAATAAAGGAATAAAAATATACACAATATCCCAAAGATGTACATAAAATATTCCCTATAATCAAAAAGTCAATTAAGATCAATTGACATCGGCAACGGTATCTTCAACACTCCCCCTCAAGCTCAGCGGTCTATACACATCGAAGACGCCTAGCTTGTTTAATAGATACAAATGTTGCCTCTGACATAAAGCCTTGGTAAAAATGTCTGCAGGTTGCTCTATTGTTCTTATCTCTTTTGTTCTAATCACCCCACTCTGGATCTTGTCTCGAATGAAGTGACAATCAACCTCTATATGCTTTGTCCTTTCATGAAATATTGGGTTCATTGCAAGCTTAATTGCATCATCATTATCACAAAATAGGACAGTGGGCACTCTTATCTGTACACCAAGGTCTTGAAGGAGGCCTCTTATCCAGACTATCTCACAGCTAGTCTTCGCCATTGCTCGGTATTCTGCCTCAGCGGATGATAAAGATACGGTTGATTGTTTCTTTGTCTTCCATGAAATTAGAGAATCCCCTAATTTTATACAGAATCCTGTGACTGATCTTCTACTCATGGGACAAGTAGCGTAATCTGTGTCACAATATGCTGTCATCTCCAAATTGTTGTCTCGAGACAGCAATATTCCCAATCCAGACACCCTTTAAGTATTTTATGACTTTCAGTGCCGCATTCATGTGAGACTATTTCGGAGCATGCATAAACTGGCTAAGAATCTGAACTGCATAAGAAATGTCTGGCCTGGTCATGGTCAAATAAATAAGCTTTCCAACAAGTCTTTGATAAGCAGAAGGATCTTTAAGCAAAGGATCCTTGTTTACAGGTGACAACCCTTTGTCATATTCAGCTGTCGTTAATCTGATATTCTGATCGATTGGAATAACAAATGGCCTAGATCCCGACAAACCCGTTTCGACACAATTTCTAAGACAAATTTCCGTTGGCTAAGACAAATGTCTTTATTTGACCGTGCAATTTCTATCCCAAGAAAGTATTTGGGAGAACCCAAATCCTTAATATGAAATGTAGAATGCAAATACTCCTTGAATCTCTCAATGGCAGGCGCATCGTTTCCCATAATGAGTATATCGTCAACATATATAAGTAAATAGATTGACGACATACCTTGTTTCCATGTGAATAAAGCATAGTCATGCTTAGATTGCTAGAATTTTGCAGTTGTAAGTGCACTGGTGAACTTGGCATACCATTGACGAGAAGCTTGTTTGAGTCCATATAGGGATTTCTGAAGACGGCACGCACTCCCCTCCCCCTGTCTGCGAAATCCCAGTGGAATATCCATATAAATCTCTTCTTCAAGATCTCCATGTAAAAAGGCATTGTGAACGTCCGTTTGATGAAGGAGCCAGTCACAGATGGCAGCAATGGAAAGAAAAGACCGTACGGTGACTTCTTGTATTTCTCATTGTTTGAACTGCAATATTTCGAGCAACGCATGGATTATTGATTCAGGTGCTAGTGACCATATAGTCTGTGATGAACGGTTCTTCTCTAAATTAGAAAAATCCTCAAATCACACTTCCGTTCGCCTCCCAAATGGTAGTGATATTTCAGTAGATAAAATTGGGGATGTTAAACTGAGCTCTTCCATCACACTAAAAAATGTCCTCTTCATTCCGAATTTTCAGTTCAATCTCATTTCTGTATCCAAGATTTGTCAAGACAATTTTTGTCAGGTCATTTTTGATTCTGACACTTGTCTCTTCCAGGCCCCTTTGACTGGGACACTGATGGGCTCGGGTAGGAATTTCAAGGGACTTTATTTCTAGACGGCATTTCCAAAGAATTTTTCATTCAATAAGAGCATCTTATGTAAAGCCAATCATAATAAAGATACTTTTTTTTATCTCATCAGCGTCTAGGCCACAACGCCGTTTTTCCTCATCCTAAGTGTCCTATATGCCCATTAGCTAAACAGTCTAGAATGTCTTTTCCACAAAGTACATCGCGTGCTACTAGAGCCTTCTCTCTATTGCATATGGACATTTGGGGCCCATATCACACCCCTCATCGTGATGGGTCACGCTTCTTTCTTACTATTGTAGATGATCATACTCGAGCAACTTGGGTTTTTCTTATGCAATCCAAAGCCCAAGTTCTTTCACATCTCAAAATTTCATTGTCCTGATCAAAAATCAGTTTAACAAATCCGTACAACGGGTTCGTACTGACAATGCACGAGAATTCTTTAATCATGAATGTTCTTCATTGTTCATTTCCAATGGCATTCTTCATGAAAGCTCCTGTGTTTATACTCCTCAACAAAATGGGATTGTGGAAAGGAAACACCGTCATTTGTTAGAAGTCGCTCAAGCTCTTAAGTATCAAGCTTCAATTCCTGAAATTTTTTGGGGAGACTATGTGGTCACAGCAGCATACCTGATCAATAGAATGCCATCTCAAATTTTGAGTGGAAAGACTCCATTCGAGTCATTGTTTGGAAAACGTCCGGACATTCGTCATCTTCGTGTTTTTGGATGCTTATGCTATGTCTCTACCACGGGCCCTCGGGACAAATTTGGTCCTCGTGCCCTTTCTTGCGTATTTATGGGATATCCTAGCCTTCAAAAAGGATATTTGGTTCTTGATCCATCTATGGCAGATTCTTTGTCAGCAGAGATGTCACATTTCATGAAGATGTCTTCCCTTTCAAGGATAGGCTACCATCATATCAGCATGAAGATCCCCTGACATCTTCTCGTCCCTTTCTGCATGAAGACGATCCTCCACAAGGATCAATGATGATGCTTCCACAAATGATATCTCCTATAGCATCCTCAAGTATTGATGCACCTATCAGCTCAGATGGGGACAATGCAATTTCCAGTCTTCCTTCATCAAGTATACCTGAAGGACCTGAATTTTTGCAAGCCAATATTCCGACGGACGATGTCTCTGCAGCCTCACAAACTGATGTTCCATCTGAACCAACTAATCTTTGGCAATCAAGACGCACAGTTCGACCACCAACATGGACATCGGATTACGTTTGTTCATCGTCAAAAAGGCGTGGTACACAATACCCCATCTCCTCTTATGTCAGCTTTTGCTAATCTCTCTCTTGAACATAGATGCTGTGTTAGTAGAATTTCTGCACAGCAGAACCTTCCTCTTATGATGAGGCCGCCAAGGATCCTCGTTGGCAACAAAGCTATGAAAGATGAGTTACAAGCTCTCATCGAAAATGAGACTTGGGATATTGTTCGTCTACCTCCCCATCGTCGACCCATAGGATGCAAATGGGTATACAAGATCAAATATAAAGCAGATGGATCCATTGAACGTTACAAGGCCAGATTGGTTGCGAAGGGATTCACACAGAAGGAAGGCTTTGACTATATGGAAACTTTCTCTCCAGTTGACAAAGAAGTCACCGTACGGTCTTTTCTTTCCATTGCTGCCATCCGTGACTGGCCCCTTCATCAAATGGACGTTCACAATGCCTTTTTACATGGAGATCTTGAAGAGAAAATTTTTGGTATGATAAGGTTTTTTGCATTAATCACAAAATTTACCTTTCCATTTGTTTGAAATATTTCTGGTCGAAGACGTGGCCAAATTTGGGCCATTGGATCGCTTTAAAACGGATGCTGATGGTCCCTCCGATCGCGGTGCTGCAAGGGCGAAATTTGAGCCGTCCGATCGCGCAAAGGAACCTCCACCGTCGGATCCGAAGATTGGATCTCGGCCATTCAATCCGCGCGAGCTGCCCGAGCCGTCTGATCTCCCTAAATGATCCTGGCCGCCCATTTGAGACATATAAAAAGCCTCATCTTCTTCCTCCCGAAACCCTAGCATCCCTGCCCTTTTCGAAAAACCTCCATGGCCGGACCTTGAGGACACGAGCCGCTGCTCCGACGAAGCCTTGGCCGCGAGAACGACGCGCTCGCCACTCTTCACATACTCGGACGACGCCAGCCTCTGGGATTCTTCTTGAACCGCAAGCTGGTATATGCGGCCGAGCGGCGGGACCGGATCCATGGCCAAGATCTGGCTACGAAACGGTAAGTAGGTTTCATTTAACGCGAGTAGGAACCGTGTAACCTTCTCCCGATCTCTCATGGCCCGGTATTGAGCCAAGGTCGCCTCGGTCCTCTAATTTCTCCTCTGTCATGTCGATTTCATTCCATAGGGCGAGAGAGTTTGTTGTAGATTGCTGAAATCGACAAATTTCCTTGCTTGAGATCTGATAATGCTTGCATTAGGGTGAAAATTTTCGCTCTATCGAGCTTGCCATACATTTCCCTTAAATTCTCCCAAAATTTGTTTGCATCTTCGGTCGGTGGTACTCCAGCCGCGACCTCCGTCGTGAGGCAATTTCCAACCCAGGTCTGAACAAGTTGGTTGCACTTGCTCCATTGTTGTGCAAACTGCTCGTCGGATGGTATCGGGACGGTGCCGTCCAAAAAACCGTCCTTGTCTTTGGTCACGAGCGCTCGCCGGAGCTCGCGAGACCACAAAGAGTAGTTCTCCGGTCCTGACAGCTACTGGGAGATCAGGCGCAGCTCTGGTCCGTCGGCGGTCACGGTGTACAGCGGGTCTCTAGGTTCCAGTCGATCGCCGAGACCTGCAAAAGGAAAAAAAACCGGGTCCGTAGGTCAGGTAGGGATTGTTCGCCCCATACCCAGGACCCGAACCACTCTGACCCGGGAAGGACCAGTTCGCCCCGTATCCAGGACCCGCTCCAGGTATGTGCGATGAGCTTTCCTCTAGCCCACCAATCCTTCCGAGGTCGATTTGAGGTGAATTCTGTGTCGAACCTCCTTGATTTGGTTGGATTGATACAGGTACCCACTGAACGTATGGTCCTGTGAGGGGATTTCCAGGATTAAATCCTGTGTTGAGCTGTGCAGGCTGCACGAGGCCTGTTTGACTTTCTGATGGATTCATTTGTCGTTCTGCAGGGATGACTTGTGGATTTCCTTCAATCCCCACGAAAACGCCGGAAGTTGAATCCTCGCCTTTGACATGATTTCTCCCTAAGAAGGCGTTGCGGAAGCTAGGCCAAGGCGGGAGGCTCTGATACCATGTCAAAAAAATAGAAAGCTTGGAGTTTTGGGAGAATTGTATATTGCTTTTCTATATTCCTTTCAGTATGTAATTACAATCTATTTATAATACAGAGAGTCAAAAATAATAAAGGAATAAAAATATACACAGTATCCCAAAGATGTACATAAAATATTCCCTATAATCAAAAAGTCAATTAAGATCAATTGACATCGGCAACGGTATCTTCAACAGTTACATTGCTTAAGCTTATTGCTCGAGGCACTAGTTTTCGCCATCGAAGTCACGTGCTTGCATCCAGCCAGCTTCAGCATGCTGAAATTTGAATGCAAGCCGTTCTTTCATCTCCAGCACTTGCAATAGATGGAATGGAAATTTGTATGTAAATATGCGATGAGGTCCAAGATGAGCACAACTAGTGAGGATCTCGTGACAATAAAAATTCCTGTGTGAGGTGGAAATACCAGGGAGGAGTCGCTCTGCTTAGAAGCAGTCGAAACCTTAAAGATGGAGCTCCCAGAATACAAAGAATACCAATTCAAGGAAAGTACGTGGAGGAGTGTGAAAGAAGCAACTCGAACTACGACTTGATAAAATTGAGCAAGAAAAGTTCTGTTCAAATTATCAAATCCCATTCGGTTTGACTTTGATCGAATCTGACGTTGTTCCTGTTAGGTTTCCAGAAAACAATGTGGAAGTGCTTATTTTGTAAAATCTCATATTAGAGCACCACTTATTATCGTGGAATTCAGCGGAGGAAGTGCGTGGTAGACCGGTCAATGCTAAATGGACATGTTACTATGAAAAGTCTCCTTGGAAACCTATGTCTGGAGGGGATGAAGTAAATACATAGTTGGACTGATTTGATGCAATTCATAGTATAAGGGTATAAGGGGTTGACTACCAAATTACCTTAAGTAAAGATACAAAGTTGGATACTCATGTTATCTATAAAGGAAAAAGAACTCGCACGTCAAATAAGGGATAAAATGATCTTGTTAATTTGCAAGAAGAGCACATATAATAACGATTTTAGGGTAGACATCAAGAAAAGACACGAACTTGGAGGACTTCACAACTCAATATTTTATGGTACAAAGTAGCTTCGGATTGTACTGATATTGATGTTGATAGTAATCATTAAGAATGTTGAACTGCATTGACTTCCTTTCAAGATAAAGAAAAGGGTAGCTAAACGTGAGAAGCGAAAGAACAAAGATGGCAGCCTCTGAAACGAAAAACCAAGAGAGAAACAGCAGCCGCAAGAGCAAAGGCCAACTACTTTTGTAAAGAGCACAGGCCAACTCATGAAAAGATTGTAACTGGTGTCAATAGATTGTTTAAGTAAATCTGTACTGCAAAAATTTTAGCTGAACTATTTGCAAGAGCTGGGAATATGAAAAGAAAAGCTGTTAAGAGAAACATACTTAAAAAAAAAGGGCACGTCCACCATCAAAATATTCATAAAGCTGCCTGCACAGAGTCGTGGATGTTGCGAATCATAGACCTGAGGCAAAGGGGCGAATTCATCATAAAGCCCAACTACTTTTGTAAAGTCTACCAAATGTGAGACATACCTGACATAGAAACATCAAGGGTTGTCCAAAATAAAGGGTGAACACAATTCCAATACCAGTATCTAACCCAGGTGAATTACTGCACTTGTTGAGGGCCCTGGGTAACTTAACAACTTCTGTGAAAACTCTAGCAGCGCGTCCAATGTACAATAATCCTTTGATGGACGACCAATGTCGCTGGAGAACATGAACTTGCTACCTGTTCGCTGCAGAGTCTTCTTGGTAGAAATCTCCATTTTCTCCAAGACCTGTGCATTCTTGAGCAGAAATTCAATGAGCTCAATGACATCAGGCTCCAGTACATAACCATATATCTTAGCATGCTTAAGCTGGTCCTCCAGACAAGGAAATGTGCTGTCCACTGAACTCCAGTAACTAAAGCCGTTGAACTCAAATGCAAGCTTACACCCTGCTTCGGCAAGCTAGAAATTTAAAGTGACTTTTCAATCTCCATTAATTCCAAGTTCTAATATGCCAACAAAATGTTACAGTTCAAGCATTTATCCCTCAGATTCATCTTCATCTCTTCCAGGATAAACATAGATAGTGAGTGTCTCAAGAAAATGATAGTTCCTCAACGAGCTAGAGATGCCGGGGAGGTACCACGTATTCAGACGCAGTTGAAGTGTCACATACTTCCAGGCGAAAGATGGGCATGGCTGATTTGTCGGTTCCCATGTAGTTAATACCCGGCTTAAAAAAAATTACTTGGACCAACTTTGAATGAAAATTACTATCAGACATACATTGTGGGCACTCGAGCGCATGTGTATGTATGGACTGACTGAAACGAAATTATATGATACCATTCAATTCAGAGTCATGTCAGGAAATTTTCAATTAGCTATCATAGAATATTTAGAAAGGCAAATCACAAGAGCATGTACATGCACATTTAAAATGGTAACACATGTCACGTAAAAAGTGAAAACAATATTGTCCACAAAATGCCACAAAGCAAACAAGGACACAATGAAGACAGACACCTAACAAGCTGTAGTTTTCAGTTACATGAATAGGCTATGGATCATAGTTTACAATTGCTCAAAGTTTATAGGCCAGCAGATGCAAGGAAGGCCACCTTATAAAAGTTTAGGTGGGCATAATAAAAGAACCCAGCCTAAGTAAATAATATTTTCTTTTGCCCTTCATCTAGGACATTACCTGATGAACTGAAGCATAAAAAAACTACAGAACACAGAAGCCAAAGCAGAGAAACGGCACAGCCACTGTCCATTTCAAGTAAGACCCATCCAAAATCAGTTCACCCAACTTCTATTCTACAAATTTTAGGACAGTTGAAATGTGAGAATATCCAATCGAACAAATAGTAATACTCCTCACCTGAAGGATCAGAACCCAAATCATTCAAAAGTACCTCAAAGCAAGACAAAATAGGTCAGAGCAAGAGCAGAGAAACCATGCCAGTATGCACAAGTTGCATAGCATAAAATAAGGACTGCAGCTGAGCTTTTCCAGAAGCAGTCCAAACTCACAATATTTCCCGTAAGGATATCTAAAATAATCACTGAAGCTGAGGGACGTATCAACCAGTGATGACATGTCAGTCGCCTTGACATAATTTAGACACACAGCAATATCCAGAATCCTCATATTAGGACAAACTAGCTCCAGATCCCCATACTGATCAATGGTTAAATGTTTGATATCTGATCGTGTAAGATCAAGCTTTTCAAGACCGCCGCATTCCTTTAAATTTAAAACTTCAATGGATGGGCCACGATAGAATTTAGGCTTGTGGAGGCCATGACGATCTTCAATAGACAATTCTTTCAGCAACGGGCTACCAGATAGTATGTCAGCCAACTTTCTGTCAGTTAAGTGAATATCCTTCATAAACAATTTTCTAAGCGACCTTAGTTGGACACGTCCCACCATCGGTCTGACCACACAGGAAGCCAGCTTCAGCTCTACTAAGCTGCTACACCTAAGGACAATGCTGGGCAGCACGTAAAGATTAAGTGGGAAGCAAAGATAATGTCGGAACTCCCAAGCACTCCGTAAGAAGTCCAAATCGAGGAACTTAACCTTTCTCCTCGCTGCAAAACGAATCCACGTATCCAGTTTGTTCCACGTTCTCTCCTCTCTGCAGTTGCATAGTCCTCATATTCGGGATCATAGGGGTGCACCTCAGACGCACAGTTCAAATTAAGACGGAACGAATCGATCGTGGGGCTCTCGTGCAGAGTCAACACGTGGTCGGTAAAATCCACGAATCCGTCGTGCACTTCAAAAGCAGTCTCCAACTTTTTGCAGTCGTGGTAAGGACAGTGATCGAAAGACAAGTGGCGGGTAGAAGTCCAGAGGTGACGGAACCCCGGGACCATCACTGTCCTGACGGCGTCTCTCGTGGGCAGGAAGGGCAGAATATGGAGGAGCACCGAGTCCGGCAGATTGCTGATCGCATCGCGTCCGTCGTCTCTGTCCATCTTCCTGAACGTTTCAACTCGCTTTGGCGTCGACCACCGAAACCCTAGCCTTCTTCCGAGCTCTTCTGTACTTGAAGAAGGAGAAAGCGGATCGGGTATTTGCAGAGATAGAGACCGACAGTAGATTTGTGGCGGAGCTCCTAAGCCGGAAAAGTAGAGAGCCCGTGGGCCCTATATCCTATTGTGGATGATCGCAAGATGCTGCCGGCCAATCTGGAGTCCGCTAATTCAAACTGGGTTGCCGAAGCTTATCGCCGGAAAATTCTTTTAAGTCCTCCCTACTCGATCACTAACCCACAGGGGCCTTTTGGAATATCCTTTGTCCACGAACTTTTGTATGTTTTGTTCTGGCTTTACTTGTGAATGAATGAACGGCCTTATTTTCGACAAAAAAACAAAACTTGTTGATCTCCTGCAAGACCACCTCAACATATTGGACGTAGAAACCCCTCCCCCACTCGAAACAAAGGTCTGTTGGGGAAAACTGGGACCCGAAAAGAGCAACGCAAAATGGGGTTTCCGAGTATGAAGCTACTCAGGAATTTTGACAAACAGTTGGTGTGGAAGATAACAACAAAGCGTTGTTTTTGACGTCGCGTGTAAATTCAACCCCGAATGCTTTGGAAAGTCAAGTGGACCTCCATGTTCGTCACTATAGTTCAGTGGCCACTGCACGGAGGAGAGTAATGCCAATCATGCGGACATGGTTTGTTTCCGATCGAAGGAATTTGAGAGGTAATCGAGATGTCAATGCCTTTGGGAGCACGAAGAAGTAAGCAAAAAACGCTACACTTCCTTCTTTAACACTGGAGATATCAAAACGTCCCGAGGAAAGGCACATGAAAGAAGACGTGTACTTATTCACCCATGAGACAATTTTCATATATATGCCCTAGGGGGCAATTTTATTTTCGTTATCCATAAGCACAACTAGTAGAAGCAATAGCAAGCGACCCAGATAATCCAAATGGCGGGTTTGTTTCGCACTATAAAAGCTACTGGATGGTCCAATTTATGAAACAACGTTGTTTTGTTCACATCAGAAACTCCATTATTAGCAAGTAGGCACCGATGCCACTTTTCTGCAACGAGCTTGTAATTCAAAAGCATTCATATGGACGGCTAAGATCAGAAAGTACAAAATTAGCACTCAGACCTAGTGTTGAAGTGGTCTAACCAAATCTTACCATCACTTAAATAAACATCTAAATAAATAAGTAAACAAGTCAATTAATTTCATTGTTTATCCACAAAAATTATATAAATCCAATCGGCACTTATACTTACACACAATGAAATATTTACGGTCATTGAAGTTGCTGCAATTTTGTTTCTTCAAAGCAACTTCTATGTACATTGTGATTCGTTTGTGACTATTACTATTATTTCGACGTAACTTTCCTATGAAATTGCAATTTTCCTTTACTTATAAATTCATCGTAATTTTCGCTTGTACTATGTAACATTCTTCCAATGATAGTAAGTTTCCTTACAGTTCTTGTCACTTGTCTACTCCACTCATCGTACCTTTCCTTTCCCATTCGTGACTTTCCCCAGATGATAGTAATGTTTCTTATTTTCTCGTAAAGTCCGAGATCTTATTGATTGTGACTTCTGCTAAACATAGAAATTTCCCTTCTTTGCAATATTTTGCAGGCCTTTCTCATTCTAGCAATTTCCCTTCTTTGAAAGATTTTGGAGGCTTTTCTTATTCATAAGATTGACTCTCACGTGCCATTTATTAGGGGTAACTACTTCTCCCACGACATGAATTTGGTCCTTGTGACATCTTGAATTTTGATCTCGTTCCGAATATATGAAATGGGCATCTCGTTGGCACGCCTATAGTTCTTTTTCTCGAGGGGCGATTCTTTGAATTAACTAATCTATTGGATGAAGCCGTTAAGGGATATAACCGCGGTAAAATCCCTAAAAGCTACTCGGTAGGTCGGATCGGACTAAAATCGCGTTCGATCGATTTTACGAAATTGAATTCGGTTTTGGAAATCGAATATTCGAGCATGTCACAGTTCATTTATAGGACGTCGTCTCGTCTTTTGGAGAAATTCCGTTGAGTTTGGGATTTTTACGAAAAATCAATTAGGACGGTTCGGAAATGAACGAAAATTTAGATTGGCTAAATTAAAGGAAATTTTGGCTTTCGAACCGAGTTATTTGGTTAAGAGGATTTGTAGAAATTGAGTGGGCTTTTTCTACGACAAAATTTGACATCAAATTAAGAGATTGGAGAAGAATTTGAAGTCCAAAATTGTTAAATTCGGAACCTTGAGAGGGCAGCATTTTTTTAGCTTCAAATTAAGTTAATTTGGTGGATTTACTTGCAATAAAGTAATTGGAGACAAGTTGGATAAGATTGAAGATATTTGGGGGACCAAGCATTAATTATCTAGATAATCTTTGTAGACCTTTTGACCATTTCTTTTCAAAAGCCCCCACGTCTTCTCGCCGACCTCGTTGCTGCTTCGAAATTCACTTTCATTTTCTGCCTGCAACTTCATTTCTCCTTCTGGGTTCTGCCGAAGCTCCAACACCACCGAATCCACTCCCTCTCTCTCTACTGCAGCTGCTGTCCACGCCCATCTCCACGCGGCCTCTCCACGAAACCGACAGCCCAGCAGATTCCACCGGTTCTACTCTCCACCGAACGCCAGCAAGCTGCCCGAGCATTCTTCCCCATTTTTGCGCCAGCAACGTCCCAGCTTCTGCCTCTCATGTTGACCGCCCATCTCACGCCACCGAGCAGTCTTCATCTCCACCGAAATTCTCTTCAAGCTGCCCATTTGCGACCGAGCCAACTGCCTCTTCATCCACGACTCAGCTTCAACGACCGAAGCCCCCAATTCTCTACTCCACCAGCGCGTTCTTCCCTGCAGCAACCCACCGAATCACCCCATTCGGTCAACCGAAGAAGCCCACACGCCCGTGGACTTCATTAGCTTGAAGACTCCACCGAAGCACCGTCAATCTTTGTCTTCCTCCGGTCAACACCAACACCCACAGAAGCTCCATCGTTGACCCCTGCCCTCCATCGAAGACACCTCAGCGAAGCAGCTGCCTTAGTCTGTGCCCCTCCTCCAGCAGCACGCGTCCGCAAGCCATCAAGTCAACATCCCCTTCCTTGCAGTCCAAATGTTGACCGAACTGCTCCGCTTCGTTGCCACGAAGCCGCCGAGTCTACCCGCATCTTCCTCCACTGCTTCAAGGCTTCATTCGGCACAGTCAAACACCCTCAGCAGCGAAGACTGAAGCAGCTCCGTCCACCTCGGCTCTTCGACGCCAGCATCTTCGTGAGCTCCCCCAACTTGCTTCGATTGTTGACCCGCCAGCAGCCCAACGAAGATCGAAGACCGAAGCAGTTCTTTCCATTTCGGTGCTCGACCATTTCGTGGCTTCAGCCCATCGAAGGCAGCCCATACGTTTTCTTCGGCCCAGCAAGTTCGGCCCATCCCACTGAAGCAGCCCAGCATCCCCATAATTTCTGCCGCAAATTGTAGCCCATCAGTCCACTCGAGGATCCAAGCTGCAGCCCAACAAATTGCTGCTTCTTTGCTCCAGTTCAGCAAGCCCGAACCAGCCCAGTTTCCAAGCCCACGCCTGCAGCAGCTCAGTCTACTTAAAGATGGGCCCATCTTCATTAAAGCCAACCCATCTTCAGCTTTGAAGTCCAGCTCAACTGCAGCCCAAGATTTTAGCAATCCATTTTCAGTCCACGGAAGTTCAGCCCGGTTCAGTTGCATTTCGGCCCAAGCTCAGTCAGCCCATCTCAATTTGAAGCCCAGTTCAGTTTAGTTTCAAGCCCAGCATCATTTGTATTTCAGCGAGGCCCAGCAAGTTTAGCCCATCTTGGGCCCGTGAAGCAAGTCGGCCCAAGTTCGGCCGCCGTCGCAGTGTTTCGCTCTTCGCTTTGTCAAGTGAGTTTTACTCACTAATGCTTTCTTAGTTTACTAATTATGCATAAGGGTTGATTAGATTTAATTAAGTGCAATTAGGTGGTTAGATTAGTTTAGAACAATTAAATTAGTGACTTAATGATGCATGTTAGGTGGTTAGACTTAGTCATTAGCAAGTAAAGAGCTTCTAATATTTATTGAATGCATCTCGGGGTTTTCCCAATCCGTTTCGAGTTCCAATTAGGCATCACAGGCCTAAATTGGATTTTAATATTTATTTATTTAATTTTCGAAATTATTTAATTAATTAATTATTTTTCAGAAATTCAACCGGGATGGCCAGTGACCGAATTTCGTGCTGATTGTCGTGGTGTGGTCCATTTATTTATTTGAGCTTTGAATCGTGCCGAATTAAATTAATTGTGAATTTTTGGGTATATTCCTAAGTGATGTGATTTTAATTCTTTGATTGAGAAACCATCAGGTATTGGTTGTCAGTATCGAAAATGAGTTGGAGAATGCACGTGGCCCGATGAATTGGAATGTCACATGGGAAAGACACGTGGCTCGGTGATTGGATATGTCATATTGGCAACAAGGTAGCCTTAAAGAATGCACGTGGCTCGGTGACAGAGTATGGCATCGTAAAAAGGGTCGGATGGGATCATAAAGCCACTAGATCTTGAAAGGGTCGGGTGAGACTGTAAAGCCATTAAATCTTGGAAAGGTTGGGTGGGACCATAAAGCCATTGAATTTTGAGAGGGTCGGGTGGGACCGTAAAGCCATTGAATCTTGGAAGGGTTAGGTGGGACCGCAAAGTCACTAAATCTAAGAAAGTTGCTTGGTGGGGCCGTGATTACCACCTATAGATAAGTTGTGTCCTAAGGACCGTGATTCATAATTGGGAATTGAGTTGGAATAATTGAAATGACTGGAAGTGGTCTTGTTGGTATGTAATCAACTAGATCGATTGATCATTGCTTTGATCTGATGTTGTGAATCGATTGATTGAATGGAAATGACCGACGAGTAGTCTTGTTGACATGTAATCGACTAGGTCGATTTGATCGATGTTTCGATCTGTGATGTGATTGCTTGTGTGCCTATTTGATCTGTGCTAATATGCAGGTGGAATCTGAGGCTAAGGTAAGTCCTCTGACTCATGTTGTACATAGGCAGCCCTAAGGTATATTAGTTTACTAATCGGGTCTTAGAGGTAGAACTTGCTGAAACGTTGTCTCATTGGTTATTGAATAACCATTTCAGGTCCCTAGATGCGGTAGACTTGGATTTTGAAGATCTTGAAAGTCCGGTGCAGTCTGCTGAAGGCTCCAGTTGAAGTGTGGAGAATGATGAAGAGGAGGATGGGGACCCGTAGCTTGTAGAACCCCACTTCTGTTTGTAGACCTTGTTTTAAACTGGCTTAATGTGAATTAAACTTAATAGTTCACCTTGTATATAAGAGTGAAGGTTTTTTTAGAGTTTGAAATTTAGTCCTACTGTACTATCCCAATGTTTTATTGTCTGGGGATTTTTAATTGCTTCCACATGTGCATATGAAAATGAAAGGGTCGGCGATACTTAGTCCTAGGATATCGCAAATTTTTAATTGACCAAGGTGAGGGATGGGCGCGTGCCCGAAGATCGGGGCGTGACAGTCCTTGCACACCTTAGCTCGTATGCGGTAAAGAACACAAAACCTCGCCCTCCTTGTTAGAATGAGTGATTCCTTGACAAGCTTAAGGAAGTTGTGGATCGGACTAACGGTTCTGCTTCTTCTGGAGCATGTGAGACACTTGCTCTTAGAGACAATCCATGTCACGTTTAATATAGTGAAGGAGAATACCACATCGAGTTTGATGAAAGCCTTATTATTGTATTAACAAAGTCTACTTGATGTGACATTTGTTTAACTTGAAGATGAGCGAATGTGCATCAGTTGCAAATCATATCGATGAATTCAAAGTGAATGTTAGTCAATTAAGTTTAGTTGAGATTGCTTTTGAAGATGAGGTACGTGCTTTGATTTTATTATCCTAATTACTTAATAGTTGAAGTACTACCGTTACTACTATTACCAATTCCTTTGGGTCAATAAGCTTGATGTTTGATGAAGTTCGAGATTTGATTCTTAGTGATGACACCCGTATAAGAGAATTTGACAAACCTAAATTTGCTGCTTTAGTAGGTGAATATGGAGGAAAATCTAGTACATGTGTTAGCAGAAATATTACTAATATGAATAAACATAATCAATTTAGGATTGGTGATGTTGTCTGTTGAAGCTGCTGAGAGTGCTAGTATGAACAAAATAAAGGAGTTAGGGAAGAGAATAAGAACACAGAAATTATAGTGGTTCGGCTTAATCCAAGCCTACGTCCACTCTCCCACTGATAACAGCCTTCTTGGCTGGATTCCACTATGCAATCAACAAGAGATTACAACTCCGAGTGCAAACACTTAGTAGTAGATCACACTATCTCACTAAGTCACTCTCTTGGTATTTCTCTCACGATTACAAACGTTTAAGCTCTCAAGAGACAAGTATATGATCTAAAGTCGCTTAGACTTTGGAATTATAAATTCTACGCTTCGTCTCTTACTTGCTCATCGGTCCTTCATCTTCTTAAATACTCCTCCACTTCCAAACTACCCGTTGGACAGTATCCGGAGAATCGTCTTCCAATATACCCATTGGACAGCTCGTATCTAGAAGATTTGGTAGCCGTTGAGTGACAAAGGTAAATCCCAAATTGATTCCGATCGCCCATACAAACGAAATCTTGGTTTCCATAAGTAAAGCTTCTTCGTATAGAAAATTCTTGTCTTCAACATCCAATTGTCAATCACATAGATTGAGTCAATCAAATCAATCTTGATGTGGAATCCAAACCCAGATCACTAGCCGTTGTATGATTGGGCTTGAGTTACGATTCATTGAATCTGGATGTAAAGTCTCGAGTCAGTAGACTTTACAATATGAGTCTCAGACTTTACAATCTTAGTCGTAGACTTTACAATGCTGGTCGACCATATCTCGCTTCGAACAGATTTAGCTTTAAGGTACGTACTCGGTTCGGCTTCAACATAGAGTCCGTCTTCGGTTCATCATTCACGTTGAGTCGGAATTAGTCGAGTGATCGGACTTCGATGTAGAAGCAGACTTTGACACTAAAGTCGGCGGTCTTGAGACTTTGAGTCTTGAGTCGCGCGTCTTGAGACTTTGAGTCTTGAGTCTGCGTCTTCGACTTTGATAATATCCTTTACATGTTCTATTATCTGCATGGTCTATTACTCAACCATCAAATATGTTAGTAGCCTTTGATTTATTTTGTCATCTTCAAAACATCATAAGGGATTTCCCTAACAGCTGCAACAAGAGGAGACATCTTAGAAGGAATTGCTTTAAGTTGAAAAACAAAAACGGTTAGGGAATTATAGTCGATTCTACAAATGATGTTGCAGCTATAGCTATTAGTAATTCGGATAGTGCGGATTTTGTCTTGTCTACCACTAATGATTCGTCATTTGATGGATGGACTATGAATTCTGACCTTTCTTTTCATGGTACTTTAAATAGAAATTGGTTTACTACTTATCAACACACGGATGGTAGTAAATTGTAGTTGGGGAACAATGTTAAATGCGATGTTGTCGGTGTTAGCAATGTTAGCATCAAAATGCATGATGATATCGTGAAGACATTGACTAAAGTAAAACATGTTCCAAAGCTGAAGAAGAACTTAATTTCTTTGAGCGCCTTGGATTTAGCTAGATATCAATATGCTTCAGAATGTGGAGTTCTAAAAGTTGTTTGAGGTGCCTTGGTGATAATGAAAGGAATCAAGTATAGTGGCTTCTATGAGCTTCAAAGTTAGACAGTGATAGACTTCGCCACAGATATGTTAAAAAAAATCCGTTTAGGAGTCTAAATTGTGGCATATGCATTTGGGGCACATTGGTGCAAGAAGCTTGAAGGTTTTAAGTGAAAGAAATCTCTTGTGTGGTTATATTGCCGATAAACTTAATGTATGCATGTGTTATGATTTAGATCAATGGCAAAAAAGTGTAGTTTAGTACTTATGTCAAAGAAACCATGGAAATTGTAAAGTTAATTCATTTGAATGTTTGCAATTTACCGTGGTTTTCTTCAAGGAATAGTGCTAGATATAACTAATAGTTATTGATAACTGATCGATGATGACGTAGTGTTTGTGCTTAGGAACAAGTTTGATGTTGTGGTTAGGATCAAGCAGTTGAAAGCTTTGATTGAAAAAGAGACTGGTAAATGATCATGCATGTGTAGACTGACAGTAGTATGGACTTTTGCTTGAAGTTGTTAAATGAATTCTACATGAAAGAAAGCATAATAAGACACTGTACTAATGCCAATGAACCACAACATATTGCGGAATTGATGAGTAGAACATTATTAGGGACGATCCATAAAATGCTTTCTAGTGTTAATATGGCTAGGAGATTTCTAACAGATGTGCTTAGTACGACGAGCTACCTAATGAAGAGATTCTCATCGATTGCGATTGGATGTCAGACTGCTGAAGAAGGTGTGGTGTCACGCCCTGAACCTCGAGTGCGCGCACATCCCTCGGTGGTCAACTAAATTGCGACGTTCTTAAGATGCGTCGCTGACTCAATTGATTCATACATAAGCGGAAGAGAAATACTAACCCCTAACAACAAATAACATGGGATAGAAAAGCAGGACAATCAAACCAAACCAAACAAACTTTTATAAACAAACTGAGTTTATACACAATGGCCAACTCCGAGGTTTATGTACAAAAGTCTAGATCAAAAAGGGCTACGGAGCCACCTAAACTCTGGACTCTCTAGTCTCCGACTCCGAGTCTTCCATGGCACCATCAGGAGTGTCGATATCCAAAGGGTGCCCTATCTCCCATTTCTTGGTCCCAACGGGAGGTCTGTCATAACCACCCAAAGGACCCTCCAAACTCCCATTGGGCTTGTGAAGGTACCACGCTTTGCAACGATGAGGTACCAAGTGGGATAGGCCCTCATCGACCCAAACGGTGGACTCCACAAGCTCACGGGTCAGGCTGGTCCCGGAAACTGGGAAATAGGAGCGCTGGAAGTTTACCTCCCTTGGAACCCGGTAACGCACATGATGTGCCTCCATCTAAGGACCCGAAAAGATTGAAACCCATGATGGGGTGAGACAATGTCTTAGCGAGTTCATGCCCTAAACTCTGATTAGATAGGTAATATGCCCAGAGACAGCTTATACACACATCACGGAAGACTCACCTCGCCTTAGCACATTTCTACATGTCAGTATAGTTCATATAGCAGATACATATAGTAAGTGCACACATCAATTGGAACGTCTCACTCATATTTCAATTAATCACATGAGTTCCGATTATAAGGCCAAATCATTATGACACGTCCCATTCCGTGCCACACAATTTCGTCCTATAATCAGGTGCGGCTAAAACACTCATTCATGCATTTCAATTAATTATGGCCCAACGGGCACGGCCTGCTCAATGTTCAGCGGTCTTCCGACGTAACCGGACATCATCTCATCCCTTGAGCACGGTAACGTCTACCACTAGACGGCATTCCCAAATGAGCTTCGGTCCGGCCTCTACCGCAATCCAGCATCCGTTAATGTGGGGCATTCCATATAGGAGCATCGCCTACTCGACGCACATCGGATGGTGGTTTCTCATAACCATCTCACGATCACCCAATCCTGGTCAAAAATATTGTGCTTTGCACTCAAATGCCTCAATTAAGATAATGTACTTGGCCTATTTTCTTCATATTAAAAACACATAGTAAAATAATTGTGTGAGTACATGGTCAGATCAAACCATAAAAATTGATATCATTCCTTTTAAAATCCCACTATTTGATATGGTACTTAAAAACATTTTTGGTGTCAAAACTCGACACCTGGTATTTTCTAATTAAATACCAAAATTTCATAATTTTGAAATAATAACTGAAAATCAACAATCATCACTCAATTGCACAATCTAACAATCGGTTGCACAAAATAATTACACAACGACAATCAGCATGAAATTCCGATGACTAGCTATCCGGTATAATTTTCGAAAAATAATAAATAATTAAATTAATTACAAAATTAATTAAATAAATGCAAATTAATTCAATTAATGACTAATTAAGCTAAATACACTAATCTAACCACATAATTGGACCTAATTAAATAACCTACTAGGCTAGGTAAATCGCATGTTCTAATTAACCCCTAAATAAACTAATCTAGCCACCTAATTAGCCTAATTAACCAACTAAATCGCTAATTACACTAATCTAACCACCTGAACCAATCTTAAGCTAAACTAAGCCTACCCTAAGCATAATTAACTCCCTAAGTAAAGTTTAGAGAGTAAAATCACTGAATTTATGAGCCGATGAGTTCACGGGGACGGCGACGCAGAGGCGAGCAAGACTCAAGCCTACGGCGACACCCAACGAGGTCAGGAAAAGGCAGGAATAGGGCCACGAAGTCTTAGCCCATAGCTGAGATTTCGACTTTGTCCAAGGGCTGGACCGAAGGGCAGAATGGCGGGACACGGGCTAGGTGGACAGGCGGAGGTAGGCTGGCGGCTCAGGGGTGCGACGGTAGCTCGGACGAGCGGCGGAGGAGCCTAGGCAGAGCTGTGACAGTGGCTACCAGGCACAGACGACGACATGGGATGGCGAGGACGTGAGCTAGGCTTGTAGGTGACAAGCGGGCTCGGGGCTGCTGGCTTCGGCTTCGGCGGGCGGACGACGGCAGTGAAGGGCGGTCAACGGTGGCTGACTGGTTTCTCTGGTTTGCTGGCTGGTCTTCTGCTTCTAAAACAACAACAATGGAGGAGGATGAGGCAAGAAAGAAGAAGATGGGCTACTGCAGTTGGAGGGGGGGGGGGACAAATGGCCACCAAAGTCCACCAAAGATCTCAAAAACTCAAGTGCCATGCCCCACCAGCCATTAGCCCTATCCTCAACCAATTTTCCCTCCCCAAGCTTTCCCAACAAGTCACCAAAGAGGTCCAAATGTTGCAGACCACCAAGGCATACGAATTTCAAACATTTCCCTTCCAATTCAACTCAATTCACTTCCACATGACCTCAATTAAATGGCCAACTTGCCAAGGTTGGTGCCCACACTCAAATCCACAATTTTCCTCATCAAATAATCCAACTTGAAGGCCGAAAATGCACCCAATTTGACCCATCCGAATTTCATAGTCCAATTTCACCAAATCTTGATTTTTCGCCGAAAATCTTTAACTTGCCAAAAATCTTTCGGGGATGAGTCGACGTTTCTAAAATAAATCGTGACATGACAGAATTTTCAATTTCTGAAATCGGGTTCAATTTCGTGGTTAATTTCAACCGGACGCGATTTCAGTGTAACCTAATTTATCGGGTAGCTTTTATGATTTTTTAGCGCATTTGATCCGTGATCGATTATTTTTGATCCACATTGTGCATTTTCGACTCATAGGCGACTCTTGGTTGCTGTGAAAATCTCGAGATTTCAAATACATGCACAGGGTACAGAAACAACAAAAAAATCGGTTTAGTGCCGTTTAACGAGAATTTTGCAATTAGATGGAATTACCCACACTTTAATTACATGCTTCTGTCGAATCAATCTATCTCCGGTCTCTAGTCAATTTTGATAGTGTCGTATTGACCCTTGCAGATTAGCACAGTCGAGCAATCGATTTCTAATCGAATTCTCATGTCTATCACGTTTAGATTTCTTAACGGCTTCACCTGATAGACTAGTTATTTTGTGAGTGGCCAACTCAAAGAAAAAGGCCATAGGCGCGTTGATGAAAAGCCCATTTCATTTAGTCGAAAGTAGGGTCGAAAATCAGGATGTTACATGTGGTTAGGTAACATTGCTAATTATTCTACTCTTAGAATATTTAGTTGTCTTTGTTATGTTCAAGTTAGTGATGGTAAGCTTGTTGGAAAAGGTGAGCAGGGTTATCGGTTGTGGTGCCTAAAATTAAATTCACCCGTTATAGTCTAGAAGTTATATTTAATAAGTTTTTAGTACTTCTAGCTACAAGTGATTATAGCCTAAGAAGCACTAACACTTTTCGGGAGTTTTCTTGTTATGTCGGATACTTTGACACGTGTCCGACACGCTCCAACAAATTCTAACATGCAGTCAATAGGTATAAGAAAAATCCGACGCGTGGTCAACTCATCCGACATGCAAGTTCGAAATTCCAACACGCATAGGGTTAATTTTAAAAATTTTCAATAAATATGAGGTCAAAATGTAAATATGTAAAAAATAAAGAATAATAAAAATAATAAATGGGAAAAGAAAGACTTTTTGTTATATTTGATGGTGAAATGTGGATTGTTTTTTTTTTTTTCCGACTTATTATTAGATGTTAGATTTAATAGTGGAATGTGGATTACTTATTTTTTTCATCAAGTTTCATGGATTATTGGAATGAAATGTAGTTGAATTTGTTAAATTGAAACAATGAATAATATCGATAAATGATGGATTAATGTTTTTAGTGTAAATTAATTCTCGGCTCTTTTTTATTTTCTTATTTGTGAATTTGAATCAAATTAATTTGATTGAAATAATCATAAAAGTGATAATTTATCATGTTTATATAAAAATAACATTTAATATAAATGTGTCATAACGTGTCGAATTCTTCATTTTTTTGAGAAATGACCGATACGTGTCGTGTTGTGTCATATTGCATTTTGGTGTCGTACTACTTAGATTATAGTAATGTTTATACGAACATGAACGGTGTTCAGCTTGATGTGGAATTGCAACAGAAAACTCTTAAGGTAGCGGGTACTAATGAAGTAATTGACACAGATGGTACTTGTAGTAAGGTTGAGCATATATAGCTAACAATTGTTGTAACTACTGATATTGACAAGGTGCATGTGTGATCTCCTGATAGGTACAAACGCAACAATGGTTTTGTTTTATTTGTGATAGAGGAGATCATTTCAAAAAATCCTTGCAGAGCAATTAAAGTGCATGTGAAATTGGCATTTTGATGAGGTCCTCATTCATGGCAAAGTTCAAGCGAAGCTTGGAGTTAAAAAATATCTATGGCGGTGAACCCCTTGTGGGCTATGGAAGAGTTGCGGCAGAATTTGAATTTTGAGTGAAACGATTATGACTTGGCTTAAATATCAAGTCAAGGTGGAGATTGTTAAAATATATATTTTGAGTTTGAGCTTGACAGAGAAAACCCAATCCAAGATCAATTGTTATTCGTGGAGATTTGAATATTTAGAACTATATATTTTACGGATATTCGAAATCGAGTAATCGTTCAAGAAGCGGAGGTCTCTTACCGTGCATTAGAATGCGTGGCTTGGTCAATTCGATCAAGAAGTTGAAATTGGAAGTCTATCTACGACTTTCAATTCGATCTTGACTTGATCAATGTGACAGACCAAGAAATCAACAAATCAACGAAAAAGAGGAAAGTGCAGCTCAGTTGTCTCCTTCTCCAGCTAGGTGTTGACTTCTTTGACCAATCCAAATAATTGTTTCTTCTTCTCCGCGCCGGGGGAGTGTGGTTTCACGAATGCTTAGTCGTGGGTTTTGTTTGTGAATTACATTTAAGAAGATTTAGTTTTCAAGCTAATTAAATCTTACGACTTTATGATTTCTTTATTTTCTATGTGTGATTGAGAGATTATTTCGTAAGGAATTGATGAGCTAAATACTGCATGCATTATTGCGTATAATTAGGGCTTAAGAAACACTAAAAATATTTGAGTAACTCAAGTGTGTATTTTTCGTTGTGTTGTTTAATCTCTAGTAGAATTTATTGCTATTCTCTTCATAGACGTATGTCACTACAATCAAAATAAGTAAATTTGATATTCAAATTTTTTTTTTTATCTATTTTATTATTTGATCACTTTCCTCCTTTGTTGGGGTCAATGTGTTATATTATCCTGCGATATTTGTGGTGGTCTATGATAGGGTAGGTCAATGCAAAAATAAAATTTTCAGGTTTAGCCAGCTTAAAAAATGAGCTTTCCGTGGACAAGAAGCAAGATCTGCTAACTACTTATTGAAGCGTTGTTGCTATCCTCGAAGTCCGCACAAGTGATCATTACTCTAGTCCTAACGCACGCATAGCCTTTTTAGAGGGAAATTGGAAAGGATTAAGCTTAGCTTATCCATCACTTGGAATGTGTGTAAACCATCGTGCTGGACTTGGATTTCAGCATGTAAGTAGCTTTTGTTGGACTGACAGAGTCACTATGTCACCTTGGACAATTTCACGACACTGAGGCGTGGCCGCTCACGGGTCCCGGGAACAAATCAGAAGAGCAAGATTACAATCACTTAGTGCAACCATCTCCTGACAATTTACGATTTTCAAGCAAAAATTCAATTAGGCAACAACGTTCATCAACTAACTCGCGTTTGGAAGAACTAGAGGAACACTATAATGAACAGAATGTAACTGCGATTACCATTTGTTACACAAAATAGTTGAATAACCACCTATGGCCGTCTACTTGATCGATGTTTACCGAGAAAGAGAACAGCTGGTCATAAAATGCATAGTGACTATTGTCATTGATTCAGCTAAAGAACTATGACAAGAAACCCAAATTTCAAGCTTTTCAATCTCATGCGGTTGGTCCAGAAATTGCTCCTCTGACGACTTCTCTGGGTGTGGATGATTCCGTGCACGAACTTCTAAAGCATGCTGAAATCTTTAATATTCTGAATTTGTTCCTGAAGTCAAAGCCGTTTTGTGATCTCAAACCTTTACTGCTTCCTGAGCTGAAAGTCACATCACTTCCTGAACGCCAGGCTGTGCCCTTCCCTGAGCTTAAAACGACTCCAGTCGCATCTCCTACGTCTCTATTTGTAGGATCATTCTCTGTCTCCTGATCACCTTCATATATTGTCTATGCAATTTCCCAAAAACCTCATATAGTAAGTATTCATGAAAAGGCACAATCATTAGATGCAGAGACAGATCTAGATTAAATATTGGGAGAGCGGAGTGGATTGGGAATTTTATTTGTGTGGTTATCTTATCTATCTAAGTTCAGACATTTTAACAAACACGTGATGGGAAATTAAATTAAATGTCAGTCCACCTAGACAATTATCTTCTTAGGACTAGGAAGTCTAACTTCATGACTAATCTACCTAAAGGAGTAAGCAAAGTGAAAAAAGCTGTCTCTCATCACGGAGTTCTTTTTCTACAAAGGGTCGGCAAAACTTTCTGAAAGTTCTCTTTTAGATAGTATGGCGTTATCCAAATATTCAACTCGACTCATCCTATTGATGCACATAAAATGTTACCTCCGCATACTATGAATAAAGCTCTATTTCTCAATGTTTTTAGTTTATACTACGAACAGCATTCATTGTAGTCAGGGTGATAACACTTGTTAAAATCTAATAAATTGCCAGATGCAAATTGGGGTTATATTCTGCTAATTCTTGTAAGAGAAGATTATCTGTAAATTAAGTGTAAACTGATGCAAAGATTGTCTTCGGTACATTGATGCCAGAGCAATGGTGCAGTTAATCTTATTTTTTACTTTTCATTTATCAATGCTAAAGTAAGTTAGATCTCAAGATCTCTGATAAATTTTCGTCCTTGAATTAAAAGATATATTTTCGTCCATGTACATTTCACAACAATATTAAACGTTTTACAATTTGTGTAGTTTTACCTAATAATAGCAATCAAATTGAAATTAGAATAAATCATTTTTCAAACCCTTGCATTAACACACATCTACTCTATATTGTTGAAAAAGATGTCGCACCTTATCTGATTTGGATTCAAAGTTTGGTGTATCCGGAAAAATCTCCTCTTTGTATCGCTTCAAAGTGATTCCAGAAGGGTAGGTTGCAGCAGAATCTTTGATAAAGTCTCCACACCCTTGTATTTCGATGAGGCAATCATCTGGTATATTTGTGCAAGAATCATCAATCAACCTTCTCAATGACGTGCACCCTTTTACATTCAAGAATTTTAGAGACTTTAGCTCGTGAAGGCCCTCAACATTGGTAAGCACATCGCACAATAGGATTACCAATTCCTTCAGACTCTTTAAGTATGATAACCCATGTATTCTTCTCAAAGATTTGCACCCAAGCACAAAGACGAATTCCAATGATTTTGAAAGACCCACGACTTCTATTTCAACGAGCTCTGGACAAGATGACACATGCGCTCGCCGTAGCTTCCTTAATTCCAAAGGAATAGTTAATCTCTGAAGCAGTTTACAACCATAAACAGTTAAGAACTCCAATTGTGGAAGTCCATCAAGTGGAATGTCTTTTACTTCACCATAACATAACTCTAAAGAAGACAAATTTCTCAATCTCAAGCAGGAGTGGAGTAACTCTTCCCATCCAATGCTAAAGGATGCTAAATTTAATCTCAGCAGAGAGGATGGAAGCTGCACAAGGGTTTCTAGGTCTAAGTGAGACAAAGTAAGCTCTTCTAGCTGAGAAAGAGAAGCCAACTCAGGAGGTGCAGGGACGTTTAACAGATTTAACTCCAACTTCTTCAGTTTAGATAACCTCCCAATCCACCTTAAGTTGCTTATTGTGATTAGGCTTGATTTGTCTGTATTACGAGAGCCATCACTTAGTAGCAGTTCAACCAAATTGGTAAGGTTAGATAGATTAGGGACTAAGAGCAATGACTTAGATTCAAGAATTAGTGTTTTGAGGCGATGAAGCATGTTGATCGTCCTTGGAATTCTGCTAATGCGGGTATGATTTAAATTTAGGATTCTTAAATACGACAATTCTCCAATTCCAATAGGAATTTCACCTTTCATTTCATCACGCCCAGAAAGATCCAGCTCTTCAAGATTTTCCAACATGCTAATGCCACTAGGTAACTGCCACACATGATGCTTCAGAGAAGAAAATCCTTTCGATAAACATAAGACGCGTAACGATTTTAACTTTCCAATGGAGTTGGGAAGTTCCCTTATTCCCATGTCAGTTAGAAGAAATGACTCAAGTTTCACTAGTCTCTCAATGGAGTTTGGAAGTTCAGCAATCCCCGTACGAGATAAGTCTAGCTCAATCAATGAGGTAATGTTTCCAAATGAGCCTGGAAGTTCTCTCAACCTAGAACACCCCCTCAATGAGAAGCGCTTAAGCTTCACTAGTTCCCCCACTTCTTCAGGCAAATCTAAGAGACACTTGCACCATTCAACTTCTAACTCAATCAATGACTTTAGATCTCCAATGAAGCTTTCAATTCTCTCTAGCCTATTGCAGTGTGCTAGAGTCAACTTCTCTAAACCCAAGCATTTAGAGAAGTTTGGGATTGAAGTTATGCCATCACACCCAGTAAGAGATAGAACTTTCAAATTATGTGCTCTCTGTAAAAATGGATTGCATGTCAGTGTAAGAATGATTGCATAGCACACATTGGGACTATTAGACTAGAATTAGGATATGTAATTTACCTTGATCAAGTCCCATGCTTTCGAATCATCCGCGAAACCATTATTGTCAAGTTTAAAAACAATGAGATGATCCAAAAACATATTATCCGCCTTAAAATTCTGATGAAGAGGATGCCAAGAAAACCATCTCAATTTTGAATGACACTTTGCAAAGTCCCCAACATAGGTTCCATTGTGTAACTTGAGGAATCTTAGGTTTTGTAACCTTCCAAACTCTTCATTTGTAATCTCCATGGAGTCATGTAGTCCATCTATTTGAAGCACTTGAACCTTGTCCTTCCTCTACAAGTGAAATTTTGCAAGGATGTGAAGAAGGTTCTCAACTTCCAACCATAATGTTTTACAACTTGAATTATAGTAACAAAAAATGTTTCACAACTCAAATGGGCAAGAAAAAGTGAAGAGTATCCTACACGAAAAGAAATCCTTAAAATGGGACGTTTTCCATTTACCTCTTCGGTTCTAATGATTTCAAGAGCCTCTTTTGCAGTCCACAACCTACTCCGCTTTCCAAGGTCACTTGGAGTTTCTCGACGAACAATTTCCCTTCCCAAAGCTATGAGTTGATCATGCATCCAGAACTTATCATTATCCAATATCTTTATCAAGCACCTCTCAGTAAGCACTTCAATTCCTCTTAGGGGATAAAATTGACAATCGTCCCACATGTAAATTGCATCAGTCTTGTTCTCATTGGAAAAGAGGCACGCTATATCGAGAAAAATTTGTTGTTGATATTCGTCTAGGTCATCATAACTAATCCTCAACTTATCTAGAATCTCTTCCTCGGGTACATTCTTTAACCTGAGCAATGTCTCTTTCCAAAATATCTTCCGTTTCCCATTAAGTAACGAACCTATCACTTTAATAGCCAAAGGAAGCCCTCCCATACTTGAGACAACTTCACTTGAAAGCCCATAATCATCATCCAAAGGGAAGTCTCTACCAAAGGTATGTCGACTAAAAAGCTGAAATGCAAGACCATAATCCATCTTTAGCATCTCATATGGTAAAATTTCACCTTTAAATCCCTCAACTTGTAGAACAGTTGTGTTTCTCGTTGTAATAATTATTCTAGATCCGGAATGTAATGAGTTATTTCCTATAAGTTTCTTAATATGCTCTTTATTATCAACATCATCCAGGACCACAAGGACCTTCTTCGTACAGAGCATTTCTCCAATCCTCCTCATTCCTTGTTCACCATCCTTGACTTTTTTTGCGAATCCAGAACCGACAATGTCAGACAGTAATTTCTTTTGCAACTGAACTATGCCCTCTTTGGTCAACGAGCTTTCTCGGACGTCATCAAGGAAGCTTCTACAATTCCCAAAGTTGGAAGATAGTTGATTAAAGACGACCTTGGCAATAGTTGTTTTACCAATGCCACCCATTCCGTAAATTCCAATGAGCCGCACATCATGATGGTTGACATCTAATAAATCTATCAAGTCTTTTACCCGATCATCAAGTCCAAGTAAATGCTCAGTCACTGATTTTTGTTTTATTTCCAGCCTCTCCAAAACCTTTTCAACAACCAACTTGACAATCGCTGCTTGGCTGCCATGGACATTAGTGCTTTCATTAGTTGACTAGATTAATTCATACCCATGCATCACATGTGGAATGTAAAAATTGTAACTTAAAAGGATTGAAGTACATCATATAAGATATATGAATTCACTGAACAATCAGTATAGGCTAATTTAGTACAATTGACTTGGTACGTTTCTCATGTATGAACATAGAAATTTCTGAATGACCAAAATATTGCAGATAAGCAAAATTTCAACATTTATAGCTAAGCCTAGAAAAATTTCAGCACTCTTAATAGAAGAATCTCATGAACCGAGATAACAAAGACAAATATAAAGTTATCCGCTGATTACTGCTATTCGGGGAAGACTTCAGAAGAAATTTTTGGGAAGTTTAAAAGCAGATGATGTACAGTTGAATAAGAGCAGCAATTGGAGGTTTTTATTTTTTCTTTTTTCAATATTTTTCGTTAAAAAAAAATCATTTGACAGAGCACTGTTGTTTTCCCTAATTGAAAAAGGAAGAAGTAGGCTGGGATCTTAGAAAGAGTATTACCCTTGATCCTTTTTCACATTCCATCCCTTGAGTTCATCAACCTCTACAAGAGCCTTTCTCCATGCCTTGACTTCATCTGGAAACTTGTGCGCATGTTCAAGTAAAGCATTGCTATATTGTGGAGTCTTAAGTTTAACATCCTCAGGTTCCACATCGAGAAAAATGGGAAGGATACTTTTTCTACCCTTTGACTTAGACACGTTATGTACAATTTGCGCAAGCTCACGTAGACACCATTTACTAGAAGCATAACTTTGAGAGAAGATTGGTATGTAGACTACGGAGTTGTTGATGGCACATAGAATGTTCTCACTAATCACTTCACCAACTCGGAGTTCATCTTCATCCCTGAATACGCAGACTCCCACATCCACCAAGCCATGGTAGAGGAAATCTGTAAATCCATAACGAGTGTCAGGTCCTCTAAAACTTAAGAACACTTGGTACTCACCTCCCAAAACTCGTGTGGCATCACCACTCGTTCTGGCATCTGAGTTTGCCATAGCTAGGAAGCTTACGATCTCCAGAAATCTCCCTGCCCTAGATAGAATAAAAGGTAGGTGTGGCCTGCCAAGCGAAGAAATGAGCTGAGCTTCTGGATATGAACTTGGCAATGGGTGCCAAGACCTTGAAAACTTGGCCGGCTCATTTTAAAGTCAAATATAATAGTTTATTTCCCACCAAACGTTCTGCATTGGCAAGTAGATACCGGTAAAGCTGTCCAAAACTTGGGCGGCTCATTTTAAAGTCAAATATGATAGTTTATTTCCCACCAAACGTTCTGCATTGGCAAGTAGATACCGGTTAAGGTAGCCTGGCCAAGCCATGAAATGAGCTGAGCTTCTGGATATGAACTAGGCAATGGGCACCAATACCTGAAAAACTTGGCTGGCTCATTTTAAAGTCAAATATAATAGTTTATTTCCCACCAAACGTTCTGCATTGGCAAGTAGATACCGGTAAAGATGGACACGAGGGGTGAGCGCATCCGATTCAAAAGTCCTTTCCTAAACCACTACAAAAAGCTCCGGTCTTAACGCCCTTACTACTGCTGTGCTGCCTTTCCTCAGGTTCGTAGCCCCTTAAGTCAGAGATGCGGAGTTTCTGGTGTCAGTCTTGCTTAATCTGGAATCAAATTAAAAAAAAAAAAAAAATCAAGAGGAGAAGGGGAAGGATAGTGCAGTAAGACAACAAGGGCCGTGCCCCTCGTTAAGATCTTCAGCCAGAGAGTGGCCCTCGGACAAATCTGAGGCGAGGATCAGTGGCCCTCGTCGCTTCCACCTACATGTTGAAGAAGACCGAAGAGGCATCTGTGCTGGACGGCAAGGTCGTGGATGTCGCAAAGCTTCGGGACTCGGAGAAGCATGTGTACAAGGACAGCCTGTCGAAGAAGAACGAAGAGGACAATCTCCCACTTCCGCAAAAGCTTCTTGAGGATGCAATCATCCAATTATAGGCAAAACTAAAAGGAAATAAATGCATTCTCATGAAATTCGTGAATTAATTTGGTTTATTGTGGAACGAATTCGTTTAGGCCAAACTATGCAATCCAGACTGCAGTAGAAAACCACTTTTAGATGGAGACGCATACATTTATCAGAAATGAGTTTCTATTTAATTTTTCTTTTCTTTAGATTTTGGTTCTTTTCCATTTTTTTTTTTTAAATATTGAAAACAACTTTCTATATTAGAATGGCCACATAAGAGATCACGTCAATATCTCTAATAATCCACTTGCACTTTTAACTAAAGGACCAACTCGAACGAAACAAGTAGATAGTCTAGGGACTCAATTTTAAAAATGAAATTGATGAGGGATCTAACTGAATATTTCTCAACAGTTCAGAGACTTCCTATTACTTTGTCCTTTCATTTTGTGCATATGATAAGGCTTGTAAATCAACTTGCACAAAACCAAAAGCCCGTGCAACGCAGGGATGGATTGATCGGGAACTATATAAGGAATGGTATTTTCAAAAGCTTTGAAGCTTTACAGACTACTAGTAGATACTAATAATCGTTGGGGAAGAAATTTTGCATTGAAATATTTTGTATACAATAAATTTCTTGTCAAGAACGATGCGTATAAGATATTAATAACGCATTATTGAGGAAAGAGTTCCAAAGATCCCCTCGAAATGGCACCTATTTCTCAATGTTCATTCAATTTACTTCACAATAGCGTTTAAACTCGATCGCTTTGACTCAGTAACTCACGAAGCGATATGCGTGTGTCAAAGTTCTTCCAAATTCGACTTGCTCGAACTCGATCACTTCGATCCAGTAACCCATGAACTCATCTTTGTAGAATGTCCAACTGAGCTCATCTTTGTAGAATGTCCAACTGATGATCAGGTGTTCGTCACATACACGTTTCATGCCTTTTCTAAGAGCATTTTAGTCCAAAGACCAACGTAACCGTAAAATATATATTTCCAAAAGAGAATTATACATTAAGATATTTAAAAATATATCGATGAAAAACTTATTACCAAAATAGTCATAAGAATTAGACACCTTTGTTCGAAACAATACATTTAAATAGACGCTTCTTCTCACGTTTTTAGAAGTAGTTTAGACAAATAATTTTTAAATAAAATATATGCTAACACCTCTTCTCAAAATAGGGAAACTACCACCAAAAACCCCAAATTATGTTACTTATGACAAATTTACCTTGAACTTTCTTTTTGTGATACCAAAAACCCCAAACTATGCTACTTGTGATAAATTTACTATGAACTTTCTTTTTGTGATACCAAAAAACCCCAAACTATGCTACTTGTGATAAATTTACTATGAACTTTCTTTTTGTGACACTGAAAACCCCTAACTATGCCACTTGTGACAAATTTACTTCAAACTTTTTTTGCCACTAAAAACCACAAACTATATCTATTGTGACACATTTACCTCAAATTTTCTTTTTGCGACACAAAAATCCTGAACTTGTAATTATGTGACGCATTTAAACTCTTCGGCCAAAGGGCATTTTCGTCTTTTTCCTTCTTCTTTTTTTCCCCTTCTTCTCTCTTCCTTCCGCCATGGCCAGCAAAGGGAAGCTAGCAAGGGCCCCCCTTGCTCTTGCCCAATGCCGGCAAGGGTAGCGCTCACTCAACTCAAGCGAGGGCTGTCCTTGCCTTGCCTAGGTATCCACCATAAGCCTTTCCTCGTTTGAACTGACATCATATTGTTCTATATTTGTTCGAAGAAAATCTTAGCCAATTCCATGCGTTGAGGAAGAAGCTTCGGCGAACTCAAGCGCCTTGAGCAGAAGGGTAGAGTTCGTGAGTACATGAAGCAATTTTCGGAGCTGTTGCTGCAAATCCTGTCCATGACCGAGACGAAAGCGTATCATCAATTCATGAGTGGACTCAAACCATGGGTTAAGCAAGAACTCAAGCATTTTCACGGGGCGAATCTTGGGACGGCTACATCCATGGCTGAGTCCCTCGTGAAGTACAACCCGCCATCCATGGCTAAATTAGATTCTCAACCGAGAGAAAAGGCTAATGGTAGGGGAGTTCGGAGTCGGTATAACTGTCCAAACGGGGGCAAACCACTATTGGTCCCTCCTAGAGCTAAACCAGAGTTGAGCAATGGGGGATATCAGAAGACCTACACCTACAAGTGCTTCTTCTATGATGGGCTGAACATGGCTTGAGATTGTTCAAAAAGGGGCAAATTAGCGGCCCTATGTAAGAGGATGAACCGCGAGAGGAGGTGCGGTTGGGTTCACTATGTATCCTTGACTTAATCAAGACCAAGAAGGAGGGAACCTAAATGAATGATGTTCGTGGATATAAAGATTGGAGGTACCACGATGAGTGCACATGTGGATATCGAGGCATCCGATCTCTTCAAATCCCAAGAGGCCACGAAGAAGTTGAATCTTCTGATCGAGAAGGGAAGAGCCGGTTGGCTCAGAATAGTGAACTCCAAGGAAGTACCTACTAACGGTGTGGCTAGGGACGTGGAGCTTCACCTTGGTATATGGACCAGCAAAGAAGACATCGAGGTAATCCCCCTTGATGATTACGATTTCATGCTAGTTCTTGAATTCCTCGACAGGATTAATGCGGACGTTATGCCCTTTGCTGAATGTATATGCATCTTGGACAAGCAGTGCCAGTGAATGGTTACAATCTATTGCGAGTCGAGAAACAAAAGGAAGATGCTATCGGCCATACAGTTGTCAAAGGGAGTCAAGAAGGGTGAGGTGACCTTTTTGGCAGCATTGAAAGAGAAGGACGCGCAAAGAGGCGTCACACCGAAGAAGGTGACCCAAGTCCTCAACACCTTCCAAGATATGTGTGACATCCTGAATTTCTCAACCTGTTTTCTACTGAATTAATCGGGCATTTCGTTGATGCGTTTATAGGGCTATTCTCGGAGCCGATCACTCTTGAGATAACTAGGCTATCTGGGTAAGTAATTAAGAGAATTTAAGGCAATAAACTTGAGAGTTCGATCAAGAATCGGCTTCTCGACCGTGCTCATCTTTAGAGGCCATTGCGGCACAGTTAAAAATCGAGTTAAGATCAAAGATAGGTCTGTTCGACTGAGATGTATGACCGATCGTGGGTGACTCCACTAAATTGGAAAATTCTCATCGACCGACACTAATTTGATTTTTACTATCGTTTTGGTACCCTGTGTTCGTAATTGAATCCTCGAGATTTTCACGACAATCGAGAGTTGCCATTGAGTCGAATGGGTTCATAGTGGTTCGAAGAAAATCGACCACGGGTTATTTGCCTTAAAAAGTTCTGAAAGCCACCTGGTAGCCTAGGTTACGCTAAAAACGCGCCAAATGGAAATTAACCGTCGATTCAAGTCCGATTTCAGAAATTGAAGGTTCTGTCATGTCACAATAAATTTTAGGAGACACAACTCAGTCTCAGAAGATTTTTCTGACAATAGAGACTTTTTGGGAAAAAGTCAGATTATGGCCGTTTTTGTTCAGTTGAAGCCGGAGATTAATTTTGATGGTGAAATCGAAGAGTTTGGAGGATTCTTGGATAAAGAAATGATCAATTTGATAATGGAAATATCAATTGATTTTGCGAGAGTTAATTGAGAGAAATTCAAAAAGGGAAATTGGATGCAAAATGTCAGGGTAGACCAAGTGCTTTAATTTGGATCTTCCTTTGTTATCTAGGCACCAATTCGAAAGAATTTGGGATAAGAATTTCTTAATTGAGGAAATTCTTTTCTTTAAAAATGTCTTCCCAATTCTTTCCCTTTTGGCCAAGCATCCAAGCACCTTTTCTCTCCCCTTTTTTCCTTTCTTTCTTTCTTTTTCTTTCTCTCTCTCTCTCTCTCTCTCTCTCCCGTGCGAGAGCCTCCACCGACTCCCCTCCTTGCCGTTTCCAATTTTGCTTCTCCTTCTCTCTCTTTTTCCTCTTTGACTTTTCAACTCTTATCTCATTCTCTCTCTCTCTCTCATTTCCCTTTCTCTCTCTCTCTCTCGACTCTTCTTCCTCCTCACGGTTCAAGCAGAAGACAGAAACAGAGACAGCATGCCTGGAACCGTAGAAGCTCGCCGTCGCCACCCGCGCTCCGCCACCCGCGCGCCGCTCGCGCTGCGCCGTCCGCCCCTCGTCTCCGCCTCTCGTCTCCCCTTTCAGCCACCGTCGAAGCTCTTCTCCTCCCCCTCTCTCGTTTCGTGTGAAGCCCCGACGGAAGCATCGAGCAGCACCGCCGAAGGAGCAGCGGCCAACCGCTCGAACGCCGTCGCACCGGAGTTGCCGCGCGACGCCGCGTGCTCTACCCGGCCGCGTGTGCCGCTTTCCTCTACAACCCGACCCCTGCAACTTCTGTTCGGCCTCTGTTCAGCCACCGCCGGACCGCCGCCCAGCTCCGATCGGCCGCCGTGTAGCCTTCCCGGAGCTCCGCCCATCTTTCCCGACCTCTTGCCGCCCCCATCCCTCTCTATTTCTCTCTGTTTTGCAGCGAACCAGCAACCCTGTCGTGTGGGTTTCCAGCCGGTTCGTGGTTGATTTCGGGCCGTTTCGGGCCCCGAACCCGAGGCCCGCTTTGGAATTTGTTGTTCCTCGCGTCGCCCCCGTCGGATTGATACGCTTTGCGTGCGATTCCGGTGAGTAATCTCACTAATCCCGGATTAGTTGGCTAATTATGCTTTAGGTTGGTTTAGTTTTAATTAATTATGTTTAGGTTGTTAGATTAGAAGTAATTAGCAATTATTAGTCAATTGTGATGCGATTTAGATAAATTGATTGTGCAATTAACAAGTAGACGTGGTCTACTATTTATTGGGAGTGTCTCGGGAATTTTCGGACCTCTAATTGAGCTTCAATTTGATGATTCGGGCCTAAGTGAGATTTTTGGCATTTAAATATTAATTTTCGGAATTAAATTAAATAATTATTTATTTTCCGAAAATTCAAGGGAGATGGTCTGGAACCGGAATATTATGAGGATGACTGTGGTGAAGTCCGTTTATTTAATTGGACTTTATTTTAAGCTAAATGGAATTTTTAATATTAATTAATTTTCGAAATTAATTAAATAATTATTTATTTTACAAAAAATTCAATTGGGGTGGCTAGTGACCGGAAATTTATGCTGATGACCGTGGTGAAGTTCGTTTATTTAATTGGGCCTTATTTTGAGCTAAACAGAATTTTTAATATTTAATAATTAATTTTCGAAATTAATTAATTAATTAATTATTTTTCAGAAATTAAGATTTAGATGGCTGACGACCGAAATCTTGTGCCGATTGTTGTGGCGTGGTCCGTTTATTTAATTGAGCTTGATTTTGTGCTAAATCAATTTATGAGTGATTTTAGGATTTATTCCTAAATTATTAAATTTTGGTTATTCATTGGGAAATAACCAGGTGTCGGTTGACAGCACCAAAAGTGTTTTGGTGGGTTATCGAGGATGGTGAGAATTATGGAAAATGATATTATAATATTTTGGCTAAGGCCGATCGTGTATCCACACGATTATTTTATCGTGTATGATAAAAATAATGGGAATATTGGATAGTGGAGATGGTATACTAATTCGGCCTTCGGGCAATATGTCAGCTTTGGGTGAGCAGTATACCGGTATACTATATCGGCCTTCGGGCGATATGTCAGCTTTGGGTGAGCAGTATACCTTATTATCAGCTTTGGGTGAGCATATGGTATACTATATCGGCCTTCGGGCGATATGTCAGCTTTGGGTGAGCAGTATACCTTATTATCAGCTTTGGGTGAGCATATGGTATACTATATCGGCTTTCGGGCGATATGTCAGCTTTGGGTGAGCAGTATACCGGTATACTATATCGGCCTTCGGGCGATATGTCGGCTTTGTGAGCAAAGATACCTTATTATCGCTTTGGGTGAGCATATGGTATACTATATTGGCTTTCGGGCGATATGTCAACTTTGGGTGAGCAGTATACCGGTATACTATATCGGCCTTCGGGCGATATGTCAGCTTTGGGTGAGCAGTATACCTTATTATCAGCTTTGGGTGAGCTATAATATCTATATATCAGCTTAGAGTGAGCAGTCCTGGACTATGGTCGGACTTATAGATAGTATTAAATGTGCCGACCAAGTATGGGTCGTGATGGCAGGTAATCGACTAGGTCGATTGATCATTGTTTTGATATGATGCTGTGAATTGACTAATTGATTGGAAATGACCGTGAGTGGTCTTGTTGGCATTTAATCGACTAGGTCGATTTGATCGATGCTTCGATCAGTGATATGATTGCTTGGGTGCCTATTATGAATTGTACCGACTTGCGTGGGATATGAGGCCAAGGTACGTCTTTCCGCCCTATGCGTGTATAGGCAGCCTATAGTATAATGGTTTACTAATTGGGCTTAGTGGGGTAGAACTCGCTGAGACGTAGTCTCATCCCGATTTGGGGAAAAACATTTCGGACCCCGATGAGGAGCTGATGAGGAGGAGTCGAGAAGGAGAATTCTGAGGTGAAACTTAAAGAGAAGGATTTTGGAAGAAGAAGATAAACCTGAGAGGGGCCTTAAGTATGGCCTGGATGGGCTGAAAGTCTATCTTCTTTTGAGAATTTCTTTTGAAGTGAATAGTTATGAATTTGTTTGTGTTTTGTATAAAAGTTTGGTTATAAGTTTCAATATGAAAAATATGGCCCTGCTTTTCTATCCCATCGTTTTATTGTCTGGAGATTTTAACTGCTTCCGCATGTGCTTAATAAACGAAAGGGTCGGCGATACTTTGTCCTGGGATATCGCATTATAAAATCGACCAAGTGAGAAGGATGTGTGCGTGCCCAAGGATCGGGACGTGACAACATGATGCCACTCGAAGCTGCCCCTTCGAAGATAAGTAAATTATCGGATCGAGCTCGTGCTCAATGCTCAACCATCGGCCATGGCACCCTATTGCATGGCCCCGCCAAAGTTGGAAGAATTGTGGAAACAACTCAAGGAGTTGCGCTTGATGTGTGATACATTCGGCTGTCCAAAACTCTATTCGGTGCCCCAGTCTTGTTCTAAAAGAAACATGACAAGTCTCTTCATATGTGCATAGATTACTGGGCATTGAACAAGCTCATTGTCAAGAACAAGTACCCGAGCCCCCTCATAATAGACTTATTCAATCAACTTGGTGAGGCTAGGTGGTTCACCAAGCTCGATCTTTGATCAGGATATTGTCAAGTTGGGATCGTCAAAGGGGACGAGCCAAAGACTGCATGTGTGACCCGTTACAGATCGTATGTGTCACGCCCCAAACCTCGAGTGCACGCACATCCCTTGGTAGTCGATCGAATTGCGACGTTCCCAAGACTCGTCGCTGACCCATTCGTTTTATTGCACATGCGGAAGTGAAATAAATAATCTCTAGACAACACTCAAACATGGGATAGAAAAGCAGGACAATCAATTCACACAAAACATATTTTATAAATAAACCATGTCAGCCCTATAAAGTTATATATAGGAGGTCAAAATCCAAAAAGGACTACTAAGCTAACCCTACCCTAGACCCTCCTACTAGGGATCCGAGTCTATCATGACATCGTTAGGGATGCCGAGGTCTAGAGGGTCAGTTACCTCCTCTACTTCGGGCTCTTGCTCATCCTCAGGCAACTGGTTCGCCACAATATTAGTTATGACATTGGTGTCCACGATAGGGTCGAGAACCTCCACGTACTCATCTTCGACGGCAGGTCCGTCAAATCCATCCAAGGGGCCCTCTCGAACCCCGTTAGGCCTGTGATGAAACCATGCTTTGAATTGGTGAGGTACCAACTGAGGTTGGCCCTTATCAACCCAGGTCGTGGTCACGACGAGCTCACGGGTCCAGGGGTCCCCAGGGATAGGGAAGATAGTATTCTCGGTCTCAGCCTCTCACAGCCACCTAAAATGAATTGGGTACACCTCCATCTAAGAACCTAAAAATTGTAAACCACGGTGGGGTGAGATAATGTCTCAGTGAGTCTACACCCTAAACCTCGATTAGGAAGATAAACTAGAGGTAGCCTATATACACATCATATCAGATTTATCTCGCCTTAGCACCTCTTTACACGTCAGTACAGTTCATATAACATATGGATGTAGTAAATGCACTCTTAGTAATTGGAACACTTCAATTCACATCTCAATCGACCACAGGGGTTCCGATTATAAGGCCAAATTGTTATGACACGTCTCATTCTATGCCACACAATTTCTGCCCATAATCCAGTGCGGTTATATTAATCATCCACGCGTGTTCCAATTCTTAAGACCCATCGGTCATCCAACTCAATAGTCAGTAGTCCTTCGACATAGCCGGGTGTTGTCTCGCCCCATCGAGCACGGCGACGTTTACCTCTAAACGACATTCCTGAAGGAACATCGGTCCGGCCTCTACCGCGATCTAGCATCCGTTGAAGTGGGGCATTCCATATAGGAGAATTGCCCACCCGACCTTCATCGAGTGACGGGTTCTTAGAGCGATCATACACATATCCAATCTTGGCTAAGGATATCGTGTTTTGCACTCAAATACCTCAATTTAAATAATGTACTTGACCTATTTTCTTTATATGAAAAACACTCGATAAAATAGGTGTGCGTGGACACACGGTCAAATTTAACCACAAAATGCGATATCCTCTCTTTTAAAAATCCCATGATTTTGTATAATTCCTAAAACATTTTTTTGGTGTCAAAATCCGACACTCGGTATTTTTCTAATTAAATACCAAAATTTCATATTTTTGAAGTAACAAACCAAAAATCATCAATTAACATCCAATTGCATAAATTAGCACTCAATTGCACAAACCAACTATACCATTATGATTAGCATGAAATCCTGACGATCGGCTATCCCGGTATAATTTATGAAAAATAATAAATAATTAAATAAATTACATTTAAATAAATAAATTGCAAAATAATTAAATTAAACTACTAATTAATCTACTTATACTAATCTAACCACCTAATAGCTAATTAGACTAACTAAGTAATCCTACTAACTTAGGCATATAACTAATTACCACTAATCTCTAATTAAACTAACTAAATCTAATCTCTAATTAAACTACTAATCTACCTTTAAGCATGATTAGCACCCTAATTAGAGTTTAGGATATAAACTCACTGGATTAGCAAATAAACCAGTTTACGGCGACGGCGACGTGAAGGCGAGCAAGACTCGGGTCTACGGCGATGCCAAGGGAGGCTTGGAAAGGCCTGAAAACGGCCAAGCAAGCCTGAGCCCATAGCTGGGGTTTACTTCTGTCTTGGGCTGGACCGAAGGGAGCCGAGGGCTGGAATAGGTTGGATTGGTACGGGAACGGGCAAGGGTGCTGGAACAGTGACGGTGGTGGCTCGAGGACGGCAACGGTGGCGGCCAAGCGAATGGCAACGAGCAGCCAGGGGCTAGCGTCGAGGAGGCGCGAGACACAGCGAACGTGCGGGATCTCGGGCGGAGGCAGGCCAGCGCTCGGGCGGCTTGGAAGGGCAACGAGGGAGCTTGGCAAGCTGTTGGCTGGTTCGGTAAGGGGCTGGGCTGGTTGCTTGGCTCTGGAAATGGAGGTTCAAGCTAATGAAAATGAAGAAGAAGCTGAGGAAGAAGAAAGAGAGGCTACTACAAGGGAAGAAGGGGACAAAGAGCCTCAAAAGTCCACTAAAATATCCCAAATACTTGAGTAGAAGCCCTTAAAGTCTTCAGCCTTGATCCAAAGCTAATTTCCTCCCAAAGCTTTTAAACAAGCCACCATTGATGCCCAAATGTTACAACTCCCATGGCCTACGAAGTTCATGCAATTCCATCACCAATTCAACTCAATTTCACACCAATCAACCTCCAATTGATGGCCAATACTGCCAAGGGGTAGCCTAGACCAACTTCCACCATTTCCATCACCATTTGATCCAACTTGAAGGCCAAAAATTCACACAAAAATAGTCCTCCGAATTTCCCGGTTTCAAATTGCCAAATTTTGATTTTTTGCAAAAAATCCGGGCTCGCCGAAAATTCTTCAAAGGATGAGTTAATGTCCTAAAAATAAATCATGACATGTTGGAACTTTCGATTCCTGAAACTAGGTTCAATTTTGTGGTTAATTTCAACCGAACGCGATTTTAGCGTGACCTAACCTACCAGGTAACTTTTTGGAATTTTTAGCGCGTTTGATCTATGGTCGATTATTTTCAATCCACATTGTTCATTTCTGACTCATAGGTGACTTTCAGTTATCGTGAAAATCTCGAGATTTCAATTACGGGCACCGGGTATAGAATCGACAGAAAAATCGATTTAGTGTCGTTTGATGCGAATTTTTCAATTCGGTAGAATTGCCCACAATTTAATTATATGCTTTTGTCGAATCGACCTATCTCCGGTCTCTAATCGATTTTAATGGGGCTGTATTGACCCTTGCAGATTAGCACGGTCGAGCAGTCGATTTCTGATCGAATTCTCAAGTCTGTCACGTTTATATTCCTTAAAGGCTTCATTAGATAGATTAGTTATCTCATGAATGATCAGCTCAAAGAAAAATGACTATAGGCGCGTTGATGAAAAGCCCAATTCATAAAGTCGGGATAGGGTCGAAAATCAAGATGTCACAGTACGAGTTCCTCGTTATGCCTTTCGGCTTAACAATGCGCTTGCCACATTTTGCACACTAATGAACAAAGTGCTCCATCCATTCCTTGATTGGTTTATGGTAGTCTATCTTAATGATATTGTTGTGTATAACCGAATGCTCGAGAAACACGTAAAGCATTTAAGGCAAGTCTTCTAATTCTTGTGAGAAAATGATCTATATGTGAAGCAGGAGAAGTGCGCCTTCACACAAGAGGAAGTCCTCTTCCTTGAGCACATCGTTGGGGGTGGACGAGTGTGGATGGACACGACCAAGATCCATGCTATTGATGAATGGGAGCTGCTGACCAAGGTGACAGAGTTGAGATCGTTCCTTGGTCTCACAAATTAGGACCGACACTTCATCCAAAGATATTCAAGTCTTATCATGCCACTCACGGACATGTTGAAGAAAGAAAAGCTGTGGGAGTGGACGGAGTGGTGTCAAGAGACATTCAAGCTGTTGAAGTGAGTTATGATCAAGGAGTCAGTGCTTGTGCTGCTCGACCATGCCAGACCATACGAGGTAGGGCCTAACGCCTTTGATTTTGCTATTGGTGGGGTTCTCATGTAGGATGGGCATCTGGTTGCCTTCGAGTCTAAAAAATTGAACGATACCGAGCGGAGATACACAATCCAAGTGAAGGAGATGACCATGGTGGTGCACTGCCTTCGGACATGGAGACACTATCTCTTGGGATTGAAGTTCTTCGTGAAGATAGACAATGTGGCCACAAGCTATTTCCAGACTCAGAAGAAGCTGAGTTCGAAGCAAACTTGATGGTTAGACTACTTGGTGGAATTTGTCTATGAGTTGGAGTATAAGCTAGGGAAGGCTAATTCCGTGGCCGACACATTGAGTTGGAAGATAGAGTTAGAGAACATTGTGAGTCGACCCAACTATCCGTGGGTCGACCGAATTAAGGAGGGGTTGGACCATGACCCAATGGCTAGAGCCCTCCTTAGATGTGCAGGAAGGCAAGACCTACTGATTCTGGTGTGACGAAAATCTCCTCTACACTAAGGGGCAACGATTTTATGTGCCGCTTCATGGGAAGCTGATGAAAGAAGTATTGCACGAGTACCATGATTCCAAGTGGGTAGGTCATCCGGGGATACACTGCACGATGGCGCTCACTAAGGACCAATATTATTGGCCTCACATGCGGGACAACATCGAGGCATACGTGGGAATGTGTCTAGTGAGCCAACAAGATAAGATTGAGCAATGTTCGTCGTCAGGGCTCCTTAAGCCACTTCCTATTCCAGAATGTCCATGGGAGAGTATGTCCATGGACTTCATCGTGAATTTGCCCAAGTCCGAAGAATGTCGGACCTTCATGTTTATGGTAGATTGATTCTCCAAGTACACGGTGTTCATATTAGCAACCAAGGATTGTCCAGCTGAAGAGGTGGCCAAGCTATTTATCAGACACGTCATCAAGTATTGGGGAGTGCTGAGGACAATTGTGAGTGATCGTCATACCTGATTCACCGAGCGGTTTTAGATGGAGCTCTTCAAATTGCTGGGGTTGGATCTCAATTTTTCCCCAAGTTTGCATCCCCAAACCAATGGTAAAAAAGGTGAATGCACTCTTGGAGATAACCACATAAGCGAACTGGGCAAAGTTGGTTGATGTGGCCCAGTTCTTGTATAACTTGCAGCAAAGCAAGTCCACAAACTAGAGCCCGTTTGAGATCATGACCGGACAACAGTTGCTCACTCTGAGCATGGTTGCCTCGAGCTATCGACGCAATAGCCCCCCAGTGTACAAGTTTGTAAAAGAATGGCACGAACAGGCGGACTTGGTGTGGGCATGCCTTCATAAGGCCACAAAATGCATGAGGAAGTGGGTGGACGAGAAGTGACAGCACGTGGAATTCCATGTTGGGGACCTAGTGTTGGCCAAGTTGCACTTGGTCCTTCAGTATCCAAACGTGCACAAAGGGCGGATCCATTGCTACGAAGGCCACTTTCGAGTGTTGCAACGGATTGGGAAGGTCGCATACAAGCTAGATTTGCCGGCCAAACTCAAGGTACATTTTGTGTTTCATGTGAGTATGCTTAACCCTTCCATGCAGATGAGGAAGATCCGGACCGAGGAGAATCCCAACGAGTGCCACTTGGTGCAAAAACCGCATATGAGCAGGATGTTGAATGTATCTAGGTAGACTGTGTCATATGAAAAAGGTACTATGCACCAAAGGAAGAACACTTGATTCGATAAAAGGGCCTTCCTAATAGTGAAGCGAGTTGGGAACCGTTCGAGGCTCTATGGCAGTTCAAGAAACACATGAATGTAGTCGATGTCGAGGACACGATGATGGTGTCGCTAGATTAGGTGGGGGAGATTGACACAGTCCAAGGACAAGTATTGCCCCAAACCATCCAAATGATGGGGCCATATCCCATACAAGGGCTAGCCACGAGTTGCCCATAAATGACCCACGAGTGATGCAAGAGCAAAGCCCCGATCAATGGCCACAACTCTTGAGCTACCGTACAAACCCATGGGTGGATTGAGTAAAACCAAGGGCGGATTTCTACAATCCCTCCTGACACACGATCCTTGGGCTTCTCCAGGCCTTAGGGCTCTTTGAGTATCTTGTACAGCTATCCTATGTAATGATTATAGTCCATTCGAATCCCACTGTTAGATCAAAGGATGGGATTGACGGCCCAAGTTGGGTTCGTGCTTTGTATATATAGGGGAATCTTCCCCCATTGTATTCGACTCGTTCACAAGTAGTACACCTACGCTTCTTTGCTCATACGACCTTTTTGTTTGAGCATGTGAGAAAGGCTGACTTGGGATTATAATCTTAAGGCCGCATAGGTGTGTGATTGTTCAAACTCGATCGACTGGTGACTAAGCATCTAGCCAGCTTCAGCAAGCTGAAATTTGAATGCAAGCCATTATTTCATCTTTGGCACTTACGATAGATTGAATGGAAATTCATTTGTAAATATGTGGTGACATATAACCATAAACAATGAGGGTCTCAAGACGATCAAAATTCCTTTATTAGCTGGAAATACCAGGAGGTGTCGCTTTGCTCAAAAGCAGTCGAAGCCTTAAAAGATGAATACGGCCAATATGTGAGCTCCCATGGTATAATGAATATGAATTCAAGGAAAGTATGAGGAATGTGAAGAGGCAACTCGGACTAGGACATAATAGATCAAGCAGGAAAAGTTCTGCTCAAATATTAAATTGAATCGAGACAGCCCGATCAAGATGAAACTATTTATTTGGTTCAGAAATCATATCCCATTCGGTTTGATTTTGATCAAATCCGACATTGTTTATGTGAGCTTTCCTAGAAAACAATGTAGGAGTGCTCTTTTGGTAAATGTTGGATACTAGAGCACCCCTCATCAATGTGGAATTGTGGCGAAGGAAGTGTGTATACCAATTGATGCTCGGCAGACATGTTACTATGAAAATCTTTTTTGGAAACAACTAGGAGGGGATGAAGTAGATACAGAGTTGGACTGATCTCACGCAATTCATAAAATAAGGGTAATAAGGGGTCGATTGCCAAACTACCTCAAGTACAGATACAAAGTCGGATACTCAGGTTATTTATATAGAAAAAAGAACCCTCACGCGTCAAATAAGCAACAAAATGATCTTGTTAATTTGCAAGAGGAACACATATAATAGCAATTTTTGGATAGACATTAAGAAAAGATACGAACTAGGAGGACTGCACAACTCCATATTTTATGGTACACATTAACTTTGGATTGCACTGACATCGAGATACTAATCATTCAGGGGCGGCACTCGAGAATGTTGAACATCATCAACTTCCTTTCAAGATAAAGAAATGGTAGCTAAAGCTGAAAAGTGAAAAAACAAAGATGGCAGCCTCTGAAATGAAAAACCAAGAGAGAAAAAGCAGCCGCAAGAGCAAAGGCTACTCATTAATAGCTCGTAACTGGTGTTCAATAGATTGTTCCAGTAAAATCTATACTGCAAAAATTTTAGCCAACCTATTTGCAAGAGCTGGGAATATGAAAAGAAAGGTTGTTAAGAGAAATATTCTATGAAAAAAGAGCACATCCATCCTCAAAATATTCATAAAGCTGCCTGTACAGAGTCGTGGATGTTGTGAATTCGTAGACCAGAGGCAAAAGGGCGAATTCATCATCAAGGTCGACTGCTTTTGTAACGTCTACCAGATGTGAAACATGCCTGACAAAGAAACATCAAGGGTTGTCCAAAAGAAAGGGGTGAACACAACTCCTATACTAGTATCTAACCCAGGTGGATTACTGCACATGTCGAGGCCCTTGGGAAACTTAACAACTTTTGTGAAAACTCTAGCAGCGCATCCGATGTACAATAATCCTTTGATGGACGACCAATGTCGCTGGAGAACATGTACTTGCTATTTGTTCGCTGCAGGGTCTTCTTGGTAGAAATCTCCATTTTCTCCAGGACCCGTGCATTCTTAAGTAGAAATTCAATGAGCTCAATGACATCAGGCTCCAGTACATAACCATAGATCTTAACATGCTTAAGCTGGTGCTCGAGGCAGGGAAATGTGCCGTCCACTGAACTCCAGTAACTATAGCCATTGAACTCAAGTGCAAGCTTCCACCTGCTTTGGTAAACTGAAAATTTGAAGCAACTTTTCAATCTCCGAGATTTCCAAATTTGAAAATTCCAATAAAATTTTACAGTTCAAGCATTTATTCCTTGGATGCATCGTCATCTCTTCCAGGATAAACATAGATAGTGAGTGTCTCGAGAAGATGAGAGTTCTTCAACAAGCTACAAATGCCAGGGAGGTACTGCTTTCTCAGATGCATTTGAAGTGTCACATGTTTCCACGCAAAAAGACGGGCATGGCTGATTTGTCAGCTCCCATATAGTTAATACCTAATTGAAAAAGAATTAATTGGACCAACTTTAAATGAAAATTAGTATAAGACATACATTGTGGATGCTCAGAGCATGTGTATGTATGGACTGACTAAAATGAATTAGTATGATACCGTTGAATTCGGAGTCTTGTCAGGAAATTCATCAGATTATGTAGAATATTAGAAAGACAAATCACAAGAGCATGGACATGCACATTTAAAATAGTGATAGATATCACATTAAAATTGATAACAAACGGGGACACAAGGAAGACAGGCACCTAATAAACTGTAGTTTTCAGTTACATGAGTGGGTTGTGGATAATAATAGTTTACAATTGCTCAAAGTTCATAGGCCAGTAGATGCAAGGAAGGCCACCTTATAAAAGTTTAGGTTGACATGAATAAAAGAACCCAGCCTAAGTAAATAATATTTTCTTTTACTCTTCATCTAGGACATTACCTGATGAACTGAAGCATAAAAAAAACAACAGAACACAGAAGCCAAAGCAGAGAAACGGCATAGCCACTGTCCATTTCAAGTAAGACCCATCCAAAATCAGTTCACCCAACTTCTATTCTACAAATTTTAAGACAGTTAAAATGTGAGAACGTCCAATCAAACAAATAGTAATACTCCTCACCTGAAGGATCAGAACCCAAATCATTCAAAAGTACCTCAAAGCAAGACAAAATAGGTCAGCACAAAAGCAGAGAAACCATACCAGTATGCACAAATTGCATAGCATAAAATAAGGACTATGGCTGAGCTTTTCCAGAAGCAGTCTGAACTCACAATATTTCCCGTAAGGATATCTTAAATAATCACTGAAGCTGAGGGACGTATCAACCAATGATGACATATCAGTCGCCTTGACATAATTTAGACACATAGCAATATCCAGAATCTTAACATTAGGAGAAACTAGCTCCAGATCCGCATACTGATCAATGGTTAAATGTTTGATATCTGATCGTGTAAGATCAATCTTTTCAAGACTGCTGCATTCCTTTAAATTTAAAACTTCAATGGATGGGCCATGACAGAATTTACGCTCGTGGAGGCCATGACAATCTTCAATAGATAGTTCTTTCAGCAACGGGCTACCGGATAGTATGTCAGCCAACCTTCTTTTAGTTAAGTGAATATCCTTCATAAACAATTTTGTAAGAGACCTTAGTTGGACTCGTCCCGCCATCGGTCAGACCACACAGGAAGCCAACTTCAGTTCTACTAAGCTGCTACACCTAAGGACAATGCTGGGCAGCACGTAAAGATTAAGTGGGAAGTAAAGACAATGTCGGAACTCCCAAGCCCACCGTAAGAAGTCCAAATCGAGGAACTTAACCTTTCTCCTCGCTGCAAAACGAATCCACGTATCCAGTTTGTTCCACGTTCTTCTCCTCTCTGGAGTTGCATAGTCCTCATAGTCAGGATCATAGGAGTGCACCTCAGACGCACAGTTCAAATTAAGACGGAGCGAATCGATCGTGGGGCTCTCGTGCAGAGTCAACACGTGGTCAGTAAAATTCACGAATCTGTCGTCCACTTCAAAAGCAGTCTCCAACTTTTTGCAGTCGTGGCAAGGACAGTGATCGAAAGATAAGTGGCAGGTAGAAGTCTAGGGGTGACGGAACCCCGGGACCATCACTGTCCTGACAGCGTCTCTTGTGGGCAGGAAGGACAGAACATGGAGGAGCACCGAGTCCGGCAGATTGCTAATCGCATCGCGTCCGTTGTCTCCATCCATCTTCCTGGACGTTTCAACTCGATATGGCGTTGCTCTTCTGTATTTAAAATAGGGATGATTAGTTTCCAGTTCGGTCCGATTCCATTGGAACCGGGAACCGGACCAGACCGTTGGTTTTGGTCCGGTCCAAAATATCCGGCATTATTTTTTTTCCACTAAAAAAACCAGCGATATTTTGTTTTCTACTAACAAGTGGCCGTGCTCCAAACTGATTATTCAACCGATTATTCAAATTTGGTTCCCCAGAGATTTGTTAATACTAATTGCATATGTTTCCACATGCAAAAATTCAAACTTCATTTGCATGAATATCAATCACATTTTATGTCTTTCACACATAACCATAAAAGTCATGAGCAATATGGCTAGAGGTTGTGCTTGGCTTGGATTTAATAGAAAATCTCTCTTTTACTCTTTAAGTACTTAGTCGACGTGGGACTTTTGGAGGCTTGGATGCCTTGTCTTTTGCAAATGAGGGGAGCAAGAAAGATAATGTGTGAGCATGAAGAATGAAGGTCCAAGGTCTCTTGGAGCCTTAGTCCCAGACTAGGTAGAAGAATAAACTAACAAGTAAGTTTTCTTTATAAATAAAGAGTCACAAGAAGAGTTTTATTGGTCTTTTGACCACATGAGAAGTTGTTACCTTAATTGCAATTTCAGTTGTAATAAGTTTTATATATGATATATATAAAAAATTGGTCGGTCCTATCCATTCCGTTCCCACCTTGGAACCGAGAATTGGACCGTTGACCATGGGAACGGCCCAAACCGGCCGATACGGGCGGTTCCCGTGCACACCCCTACTTAAAGAAGGAGAAAGCGGATAATCTTTTTGTAGAGATAGAGACCGACGGTAGATTTTCGGTGGAGCTCCTAAGCTAGAAAAGTAGAAAGCCCGTGGGCCCTGTATCTTGTTGTGGATGATTGCAAGGTGCTGTTGGCAAATTAGAAGTCCGCTAATTCAAACCGGGTTGAAAATTCAAACTAGGTTGAAAGGCCAAAAATTCTCTTCCTCAGGAGATCATAAAGACCCATTGAGGCCTCTTTGGAATATCATTTTTTCAGAAAGTGTGTTTGGTTAAGCATTCTTGGTGGCCAGCCCCTTGGAGAAATATTGAATCGTTTGTCAATTATTTTTAAGGAGCTTTCAAGTGAAAGTCAGTCTTGGAAAGGCTGAAAACCCATTATTTGACTAAATATTGAAACTCATTTTCTCTTCAAATATTACTCTCAACAATTTTTGAAAATTTCGATTTTGTCCCTTGTTATTTTTTTTAATTAAAAAAGGACCAAACCCTTCGCTGAATCGGCAAAAGGCTATGGCCGTCGGTGTACTAGATTTCAAAAGTATGACTGTCATCGATCGTTGTCTCCATTGCACGACCGGCGATGGTCACACGAAGGTCGCATGACCTAGGCAATGTGTGACCAAGGCCGTTAGTTGAGTGACCTCGCGAGACCTAGGCGGTGGTCGCCTAGGTTGCATGCGACCTGGTTAGGGAACCTTTGGTGACCTCTTGTAGTTGCAATCACCAAATCAGCTCATCGGCAATCGTTTGGCAAAAGCTTTGGCCCTTTTTTTTATTTAAAAAAAATTGTATATATTTGGTTTTTTTTTTTTTTAGCATTATTGTCAATTTTTATGTTTAAAAATTGCATAAATTATTTTTTTTCAATTTTAAACAAATAAAAATTAAAAAACTAATATGAATCATCCAAAGGGCTTTTCAAATGTATTTTTTTTTTTTATCAAATAGCATTTCTCTTAAAGTTGTTTTTTAAAGTGTAGTTTATCAAACAACCATTGCATTTGCTCAAAATCCTTTAGGTTGAATTGATTTGTATTTTTTTAATGGGCTTTTCAAAATGTTGAACCAAATGCACTTGAGTAGGATCGAAAAGAGAGAGAGAGAGAGAGAGAGAGAGAGAGAGAGAGAAGAGAGAAGTATGACCGTGGACAATTGGTATTCCAATTTGAGATTTCGATTCCTAATTATGCCAATTATTTTTTTTTTTTTGGTCATAACGAGAGATTTCATTCAAGTAACAGAGAGATACACCCCGCTTCTAAAGTATCAAATAGAATAAGGTCTAACAAAATGGGGGGAGGGGGAAAGGTCCAAGGTGAAGTCAGTGACCCACGGGAATGGGCCCTGGCAGCCCAGTCCACTGCTGCATTTGCCTCATGACGGCAAAACCTAATCTAGAGACGAGAGAAGCAGGGGAGTATGGCGGCCGTTTCAGCAAGCAGCGATCTTCCTTCCCAAGGCGTCTTCTGTGGGTCAGCCATCGCCTCAACCACCTTGAGGCAGTTCGTATCGATGATCAGGGGATCGGCGGACTTGCCGATCCGCAGAAGATGGCGCAGAGCTATATTCAGAGCTTGGATCTCATTTTGCAAGGCGAAGGATGCTTCAGCTTCGTAGGTAAAACCTTCTCTCAAACTACCAGTATGGTCGCGACATATGTACGTTGTTGAGCCTGAGTTACTACCGATCTTAAAAGCTCCATCAATGTTGATCTTCATCAGCGCACCAGGGTCGGGGGGCTGCCACAGAGAACTTGGATCGGTTAGAGAGTGGGTTGAGCCTGTCGTGATGGAAGACAGATTCTTTGCTAAACTAGAGGTGGCAAAGGCCGCTTCAATGACAAAGAGTGGATTTGGTTTCTGTCGATTGAAGATAAAACGGTTTCTTGCTTTCCAAACGTGTCAGAGAATAGTAGTAACAACTTCCATACTTGGTGAGTTTTGTTTCTCAGCGAATCTGTCAGCAAGCCAAGATTCAATGCGAGTGATTTGAGTAGGGAGAATATGTATGTTAACCCGAGGGTGAGACCAGATGGTCGAAGTCCACGGACAAAGGAGAAAAATGTGCTCCATCGTTTCCGGGGTTTGGTTTGCACATACACTACATACTAAGTCTGCACTAATGTGTCTATGAAATAGATTCGCCTTAGTGGGAAGAGCATTCTGACATATTGACCAAAGAAAGAACCTAATTTTGGGTGCGATTTTGAGTTTCCAATTGCTCTTCCATAGGATTGGAGGTAGTTGGAAGGCTGAGGATGCTTTGTTTTCATTGTTGTGGATGGCTGCTTGTTTGATTGAATGATAGCCACTCTTCACGGTGTATTGGCCATTGTTGTTTTCTGTCCAGATTAGCTAATCTTCTGTATAAGTTGGTCTCACTGGGATGCCTAGTATTTCCTTTGTGATTTCTTTATCGAAGAAGCGATGAAGAAGAAGTTCATTCCATTTGTTTTGTTCTGGTAAAATTAGCTCAGCCACCATTCGTGGCTCCTCGTTGTCCGTAGGTCCTCCTATAATTCCTCTAGGCAGCCAACAGTCCTCTCGGATTCTGATCTTTGACCCGTCCCTTACTGACCATTGTAACTTAGTTGAAATTGCGTCCCACCCTATTAGTATGCTCTGCCAACCCTATGAGGGGCGGGCACCTTTAGTAGCACTACTAAAGTCATGTGAATGAAAATAGATGCCTTTAAATAGTTGACTTCATAAAGATAAAGGATGTTGAAGTAGTCGCCACGCCTTCCTAGCATTGCTTTATTAAAGGCAATAAGGTCCCTAAACCCAAGACCCCATTTTTCCTTCCTGTCCTTTAGTAAGTCCAACTTTTTCAATGAATGCCCAGCTTTTTACTATCATTTTGACACCAAAATCTCGCAATCGTCTGTTCAATTGACCGGCATAAAGACACAGGAATCTTAAATATGGACATTGCATACTGGGGGATAGCTTGAACAACGCTTTTAATTAAAATCTCTTTCCCACCTTTCAACATAAGTTTTTTTTCCAGCCATCTAACTTCGAATTCACTCTCCTATAATCCACGCAAATATATCTCGCTTGCAACGACCCTAGTTAGACGGGATTCCAAGGTACTTTCAAGCACAAGGATCCTGAATTGTTGTGCCAGGTTTTCCTTTAGTCTATTAGGGCAGTCTTTATTAAGAAAAAGACCTGATTTATTCCGATTGATGGCTTGACCAGTAGCTAAGCAGTATTGATTCAGAATATTGGATAGATTCTAGCATTCTAGGACTGTCCCATCTAAGAAAAAATAGCATCGTCTGCAAAGAATAAGTGGGAAAGAGTAGGACACCACCCATTCAACTGGATTCCCTTGAGTTGTCCCATATCAATTGCTTGATGTATGAGAGTCGATAGTAAATTTGCCAGTAGAATGAATATATAGGGAGAGAGGGGATCACCCTAACGTAGGCCGCGAGAGGGGTGGAAATAGTTGAGCTGATCTCTATTAAATTTGACACTGATAGTGATAGTTGTGATGCACTACATCACCCACCACACCCAAATAGAATGAAAGCCAAGCCTAAGAAGGTAGTCTTTAAGGAAATCTCACTCTACTCTGTTTTATGCCTTTTGCATGTCTATCTTTAGAATTGCTTGAAATTTTCTCTTTCTGATTCTGGTTTTGAGTTGGTGTAACACCTCCTGAACGATTAAAATGTTGTCTTGTATTTGGCGACCGGCCACAAAGGCACTCTGTTATGAGGATATTAGTGAGGGAAGGAAGGGTTTGAGTCTATTGGCAAGGACCTTGGATATGATTTTGTATGCGTAGTTGCATAAGCTAATAGGTCGAAACTGATCAAGGCGTTCGGGGTTAGGGACTTTTGGGATAAGGGATGGGATTGTTCTATTGAGGTCTGAGGGCATGACTCCTATTTGGAAAAAGGTCTGGACTGAAAGGAAAAGATCTTTGTGAAGAATACCCTAGTGAGATTGGTAGAAAAGACCATTCAAACCATCTAGGCCTGGGGCTTTAGTTTTACCCAACTAGAAAGTGGCTCGATGGACCTCCTCTGGTGTGAGTTCAACAGTTAATAAATCATTCATCTCAGCTGTAACGATGCGTGAACATTGGGCCAAAATCAGGCCATAATCTCGGTAACCTGCTGTCCTGTAAAGATAAAAAAAAAAGAAGACCATAGTCATTTCTTTAAGAGTTTGATCATTGCTTACCCAATTCCGATTGTTGTCTTGTAATATGCTGATTTTGTTTTGTTGTATGCACTTAATAGTGGTAGCGTGAAAGAATCTGGTGTTTTTGTCTCCCCACTTTAGCCAATGTAGTCGAGATCTCATTGCCCAGTATTGCTCCTCTTGCTGCCATGCTATTTGTAAATCTACCTTTAACTTTGTCGCTAATTGGAAATCATAGATAGCTTGGTTTTGATTTGTCAAGGCCTGTAGTTGCTGTTGCAAATATGAAATATGTGAATGTGCATTGGAAAACTAGGCTCGACTCTACCTATGTAGTGTTGAGTTGACTATTCGTAGTTTGTGTGGCAGATTACTATCAACACGCATAGCTGAGGCCCATGCTGTTGCGACAATGATGCGGCATTCCGAGTGTTGTAACCAATAGGCTTTAAAGACAAAAGGTTTGCGTCATTGTGTCTTTTTAGCCTCTGTATATAGTAGCAGAGGGCTATGATCAGATCCTCCAGCAGGTAAAGCAAATACCTCAGCTTCTGGGAAGGTGAGTCGCCAATCCAAATTGCAAAGAGCCATGTCCAACCGTTCTTTCACCAAGTCTCCACCCTGGCGATTGTTCATCTAGGTAAAAGCACAACCTTTACTCTCTAGATCCATTAGTGAACAGTCATGAATCATCTCCTTGAAATAGTGCATGCCATGCGAGTCTGCTGACCTTATGCCCACTTTTTCCCAGTGGTAGAGGATGTCATTAAAATCACCAGCACATAACCAAGGTAGGGAGTTGGTATTGGAGATCTGACGCAAAGCTATCCAAAGAAGTTGGCAAGAGTGGAAGTTGACAGGCACATATATACAAGTTAGCTTCATCATGATGCCCGTACTAGTCTCGGAACATACTGTATCAATAATATTATGATTAGCGCATTCCACGTGTATAGTGATGTGAGAATGCCAATACAAGGCCAGACCCCCAGCCATTTCGGAAGGATTGATGATGTAGGAATTCGGGTATTTTAGTCTTCGCTGAATTTTGGTAACCACCTCCTCTTTGTTCTTCGTTTCCATAAAAAATACCAGGTCAGGCTTCTCTTTGACCACAAGGGCCTTGAGAGCTTGAACTGTCAAGGGAGAGCCCAGTCCCTAACAGTTCCAACAAAGTAGCCTCATTTTTCATGCGATGGCTTTTTGGGGGTAAGCCACCTCAATCCACTCTCCGGCATTTTTAGTAGACAGGACAGGAGTTTCTAAAAGTGTTGTTTCATTTAAATCGTCAATTGCAGATGTGTGAATATCATACGGGTTATACCGTTTAAGTTTCTTTGCAGTCCTTGCTTTAGTTGATACTCTTGAATGTTTCTATTTCTTCAGAGAAGCTGCCTCCCGAGTCTGATCATAGTAGCTTGGCTTTTTGGCTGGAGAGACAGTCAGAGCTGCAGTTGACGGATTCTGTGGCAGAATAGCTGCTTGATGATATTGCAGAAGCGGAACTACATTAGGTGTGTTAAGGATGATGGAGTCCTGTTGCAGCATGCCGGGATCCTTGATGGTATCGTAGGTAATGCAACCTATTTACCTTTCCACTTGGCTGCAACATTTTCAGCATTGCTAATTAGGTTATTTTCGGACTTTGATCTTTCAGGGTGATGCAAGAGAGGTGGTGGTTGCTGCTCACTGGAGTTTAAGTGCAGCATGGCTGGTCCAGTTGAAGGTTCCTCTATTCTAACTTCTGCTGGAGCTAAAACAGGTGCGTGTGTCTGATGTTGTGTAGTGGAGCTATATTGCCGCAAGCGATCCGGGTTGAAGTCCCTCTGATGTCATCTCTGCTGGTGGTAAAGCAGGGAACTTAGCCAGCATGAATGGAGGAGTTTCAGGAATAGTTTCTTCGGTTGCCACAGGATTGACCTTTGCCCCATAAAAGGTTAGCCGATACGGACTGTACTCTTTAACCTCTGCTCTAAGCTATTGGCCAAAGGCCATCTTTTCCTTTCCTTCCATTTTCGTTTCAATGAATGGGATGTTTGGATAGTACAGGGCGTAGTGACCTAAACGACCATAGGAATAGAAAAAATGAGAGAGCCTTTCATATAAAAAAATCAAGCCATATGGTCTTGCCGTCTATACGAATTATCTGTCCCATCTTTAGTGGTTGCCTTAAGTCAATGTCAACTCGAACTCGGCTGACTTTGAGTGTTGTGCCCTCCTTAGTATCAATCTTAACCTCCAACACCCTTCCTCTACGTTTAACCACTTTGCAGAGCATATGGTAAGTACACCATTCCAGTGGAAGTCCAAAGACATGGACCCAAGAGGCACATGTCGAGAAATCGTAACAATGTAAGAGTCTATTGGGTATCCAAGGTTTGAATATTACTAGATAATGAGAAAACAGCCATGGACTGCCCTCTAACACGCGCTGTTTGTCACTCTCTGAATTGAATTTCGCCACATATATACCAGTTTCATGTTGTGAAATTTCAACTTGCTCTGTGCGCCAAGCGCGCTTTAAAGTACTCTGAAAATTTGTAAAGTTGATTGAGGGATTAGAAAGAATTGTACCGACTAACATTTTCTTGCATTCCTCGATTTGTTCCAGCGAAGGTTGTTCATCCCAGACGTCGATATCTTGCTCAGACTAGAGACGGCCCATCCGATTACATAAGGCAGCCAGGCGCCATTCCTCGTCTTGTTCATGGGTATCCATGGAAATAACCCCAAAGGAAACGAAGGAAGGTTAATGGGGAGTAGGCGAGAACTGAAGATGTGGCCACATGAAAGCGGTGCATGCAGAGTAAAATTGGCGAAGGAATAAGGACAGAGGATGGTCAATTTGGATGATGGAGGAGCTGTGCTAGTGTTCACGACAATGGGGGTGAGTAAAACAAGGTAGGGTTTCCATTAGAAGGGCAATTGATGCAGGGAAAAGGAGAAGTCATCGCTGGAAACCAAAAGCGGAAAGACCCAGTTGGAACGAAGAAACAGGACCGGACCGGACAACAACACTAGAGAAGTAAGCGGAAAGACTCAGGTGGGCGATCAAGTTATGGAATTGGCAGAGAAGTAGAGAGGGAATGGTGAGGTGGGAGATTACCGTTAGGGTTTGGAATTAAAACTACCATTGATGGTAGAGAAAAAGCTCTGCATGTCGAGAGAGAATTGATGGCGTTTAGGGTTTCTCTTGCGGGGGTTCTAATTATGCCAATTGGTTGGCCACGGTTTGCCAATTCCTTATCATTGTAGTTTTTACGTCTGGCGAATGGATCTGGGCTTAAGGGGGGCCTGGCTGCAAGAGAGGCCCAATTAATTGGATATTGAACCTTTTTGGGAAGAAGATTTGGGTTTCAGAGAAGTATACTACGAGCTGTGAGACCATTTATGAAACTTTTCATTATAAACCAAACTTTTGAAAAAAAAAAAAGTATTCACAAAGAAAAAACATATGCCAGAGTCAAAAAATAAAAACTTCGGAAAAAGAGAAGCCAATATTGGTCATGATCCCTCTTTCTTACTTGCAGTTTTGAAGGTGATTATCAAATAAACATAGAATTCATAATCAATTGAATAGAAAAGTAGATAAAATTTTGAAAAACCATAGCTTTTGATGTTTTTCATGGAACAAATCTAATGTACATGTGAAAATAAAATCACCAAAATGAACTCCCGCTTTCATCATCTCTTCCAAATTGATATTCCAATACCTTCATCTTAATAGAAAAGTTCTTACTCAAAGAATTTGGTAATTGTGAAGTTCGAGATGAAAATACAAGAATTAGACAACCCAAGGAGCATATGTTGTCGAAAAGTAGTGTCCCGGATCGTTTGAACTACAAAAAAATCCAGAGTATAAATTCCATGATTTTGTACTCAATCTATAATTCAAGCTGTTGCAACTGACCCCTTCAATGAGGGTAAAATTAGGTTTAAGATGCTTATGAGATGAACTGAATGGTCCATATAATGATGATCACGAATGGACCATTCGATTGTTAACATCGCAAATGATTCATCAATTATAAACATGGATTCTTCCAAGCCCATATCTCACGCAACATCAGGGGCTCATTTTTTTTTTTTTATCAATTAATCCTATATAAATTTTGACTCAGGAGCCGCTACTAATCTTTTTTGGTCGGCTAGAAATCAAATAAAACACAGGAGGATATCTTACAGTTTTCCAACCAGAAGATTTGAAAACTTGATTACACTAATCGTAAGACTGATGTCCTTCTGGTACGTAACTTGATTGAATGCTAATTAACGTCATGTCAATCTATTGGAGAATTCTATGTTTCATCTTAATCATTTTAAAACAAAGATAATAACATCCAAGGTATTAAAGAAGCACAACCAAGTATAATCGCAAAGAAAAAAACACAAATATCCTAAACGGTCTCTAAAAAAGAGAAAACAATTCAAAACAAAGAACCCTATTATAAAGTCCTAAAGACTTGTCCAATTTTGGATTTTCACTTTTTAACAGTTTTCCAATTTTCATAGTTTTTGTATTTTTCTGGAATTTTCCTGAATTTTTGTGAATTTTCTGAATTTTTAAATATATTTAATATATTTAATGATTTTTTGAATTTTCCGAAATTTTTATGATTTTCTGAATTTTCTAAAATTTTATGAATATTCTGGTTTTTCAGAATTTTTAAATTTTTATGATTTTTATGATTTATCTGAATTTTCTAAATTTTATCAATTTTTAATTTCTAAATTTATATAATGATTTTTATAATTTTTCTGATTTTTTAATGATTTTTCTGATTTATATATTTTTTACGAGCTTAAAAATATTTTATTAATTTTTAGGGATTTTCTGAGTTTTTAAATTTTAAAAAAATTCCCGAATTTTTAATATTTTCAATCTTTTGAAATTTATAATGATTTTTACAATTTTTTAGAAATTTTAATATTTATTATTATTATTATTATTATTATTATTATTATATTTAGGCAACGGTTCGGATCGGGTTTACTTGATCGACCCATTGTCCCGACTCGTCTATCCGGATCCGACCAGCGTCGGATTATAAAACTATTTTTAATATATATTTAGATTTTTCGAATTTTTCATTGATTTTCCTTTTTAATTCTTTTTATTCCTTTTGTCTTCTTCCCTATTTTGTCTTCTTCTCCTGCACCTTCATTCTTCTTCGCGGACCAAGAGCATCTCCTTCAACGCCTGCAAATTCATCTTCACCGAACCAGGGGACCTCAACCAAACCTCAGGCCACAGCCGAGCCCTTACCCTCCATATTCGTCCACTCAGGCCACCACTCGCCGGCCTATCGTCTACCCCTAACCGCCGCCGGCGCATCACCGGCCGTCTACTCCGGCGACCCAAAACAAATTCACCGAAACAAAAACTAAGCGAACCATGGCTTCTAAAATCAGCAAACCAGAAAAAGAAGCGAACATAAATACACGAATATTGAGAGAATGGCTTAACTAGAGTAGCCCTGGACAGGGGGACTCGCCGAGGTGGAGTGAGCTTCGGCCAAAGGGGACTCTCGGCTCGCTCGCGGGCGATTGATCGTTCCCATAGAATCACATAGCCAGACAAAGAGAAAAAAAAAATCAGAGCAGATTCAACCAACCCAGAAGCGAACATGAACGGATCTATCTCCGGATTCAATGATGTATCAATACTTAGCATTCTCTCAGCCATTTTATCAAACGGTTGATATGCGATTTTAAGCATGCATTCCAGAGCGAATTTTATTGCAACCTACGGACTAAACATGATGCATAAAGGCTGGAATCAACACATTTTCATGTTAAACCTATCTCAGTCTATCACGAGTCACTTGAAATTCTCCATTCGAGTTTAGGGTTCTCAAACATTCAGTGTTTCATTTAAGAAATACATCGAGTATTTGGTGTTCATTAATGAACTCGCATTCCGGGTTCAAAGCATTATAGCTCGATATGAAATTACTTCGGTTTAACAAGATTTCGCCAAGAGCACGAATCAACCCAGGCGGTTCTTTTTGGGGTTCGGGAAAGGGGAATCTTACTCGGTATTAGTATATTAGACGAGTCAAGATCTCAATTGGCGATGGCGAGAGAGTTTAGGCTAAAGCCACTCCACGGCTGCAGAAGGAAAAGGAAAATTCCAAAAAAAAATCCAAAGTGTTATAATTTTTTTCAAATTGGATCTTGTTTTAAATATGGGACTACAGTGACTTTGGTTGTTTCAAATAAGGACCTCAAGTAACCATGATTATTTCAAATAAGGGCTTGACCTCACCGATCGCTAGTCAACTAAATTTTTCGATTGGTCAAGAGCATTTTCGGCATATTTTTTTTCTTTTTCGACATTAGCCTCGCTAGTCACTTAGAAGGGCTGACAAGGGCTCGGCCACCTTCACCGACTACTAGGAAGGATCGATGAGGGCCTGCAAGCCCACACCAGCCACCCTCGCTAGATCTAGTGAGTATCAGCCTCGCCTGGGGTTAGCGAGGGCTCAACAACCCTTGCCGACCTCAAACAAGGGTTGTGGAGTCCCCACCTGTGGCTGGCAAGGGTCGACCTCATGGATGGCTGTGAGGGGCAACCTCCCCCAAGGTGAGGGTCGCCTCACTGAGGTGAGGCCGTCCCTTACCTACGGTTGGCATTGGTGGCCCTTGTCGAATTGGGCAAGGATAACCCTCGCCCAGCCCTCTGTGGCCATCACTAGTGGTTAGCTGATCAGCCGTCGACGAAGAGGAAGAAGAACCACAAAAAAAAGGAAAGAGAAAAGAAAAAAAAAAAGGAAGAAAAAAAGGGAAAATGGTAAATGACAAAAATATAGTTGATTGCTGAAAGATAGGGCCCTTATTTGAAATAAACATAACCCTTTCAAGCCCTTATTTAAAAAAGATTCACTTCAAGTCATTATTTGAGAAAAGTAATAGCATTTCAGGCTCTTATTTGAAATAAGATCAAGTTCGGTTATTATTTGAAAAAATGAGGATATTTCCGGTCATTTTTTGAAATTTTCTAGACAAAAAATTGAAATGATGAAGGACAACACGCAAACACCGCATGGACCTTTGATCGGCTTTGAAATGAGCTCCAGCAACCTCGCTTTTGTCACTCTAGGGAAAAACCAAAAACGTCCTTTCCTCAGCCTTTCCTCTCTCTTGTTTTCTTCTTTTCCCCGAAAGAATGGCTCTCTTGTGTTTATTTTTTCTCGGGGTAAGGACATTAAAAGTGTCAAACGTTGTGTACGACGCTCATTTTAATGCTAAAGATTTTTTCGGATTACTTAAGTATTACTTTTTTGAAAAAATGATCATCTAAGTGCCAACTCTGGTCTGAATTGCCGGATATTCGACGTGTCTATATATTATTATTTTTTCAGTCTTACGTGGCTCGCCAGCGTGCTTAGTCAACATATAATTCCTAAACGACATTATCCAAAAGTTGTAAATAGTGATCATTTAAGTACCTAATTTTATTAAAATTGATCATTTGAGTGACAAATTTTATTTAAAGTGATCATTTCAGTATTAGTCGTTGTTAAAAAAGGATTACTTTAGTGCCAAGTATTCCATGTGGAAATATCATGTGGACCTGATTTTTTTAAAATTTTGCCTAGTCATATTATAATGTTAATTATAAATTATACTTAATCAATTTGACCGAAATTTCTCGCCATTGGCATTAAAGCAATCGTTTTTCTTTTGATTTAGCACTTAATTGAGCTAGCGAAAAATTTTGATACTAAAGTGAGCGTCATATATAATTTTGACACTTCTAATATACTTATCCCATTTTTTCTCTAGCCAAACCCCCACGAGCTGAGCCCTTCTCTCCTCTTTTTCTGCCTTGCACGCCCCTCTCGCTGCCTCCTTCCTCCACTCCTCTTACGAGTGACGACAGCTGGAATATTCCTTCTGCTGGCGTCATCGCTGCTGGCGTCACTGGACTGGCGCCATTGCTGCTGAGTCCTTATCCCCCTCCCTCATGTGTGGGCGAGCGTGCGCAAAGGAGAGAAAAGGGATGATGGGCTGGGCCTTTCTTTTTATTTAATTTCGATGGGCCAAAAGAGTGGGCTGAAAGAAAAATAAAAAGAGTGGGCTCAAAAAGAAATAAAAGAATGGGCTGTGCTACACCAGCCCACTCGACTTTTCCATTATTTTTTCATCATTTTTTTTTCACTCTCATGCATTTTTATTACTATTACTTTATCATCATCATCATCATCATCTTTTATGATTTCTGTTTTTTTTTTATTTTTATTTTTCTATAAATTTTTATATTTTTGCAAAATAAATGGAGATTTAAAACATTTACAAAAATCGGGTGTCAACATCAATACTGAAGATATAAAACTAATTTATGATCCCCATGAATTTTATTCTACAAACAAGATGACTTACATTCCTTAAGGGCATTTAATCAAACACTACTATCGTGAGAAATCAATGGAAATATGAAAAAAGAGCACCCAACATCTTCTATGCTTTAAACGAGGAGTAAATATCTATTATGTACAAGTTGGTCCATGCGCGATTGATTTTTTACTGGTTTTGTTTTTGCTATTGAAAATTGGCAACAATCCCTCTATGCCACCAACAATTCAGTGTGATCTTCGGGAAGAGCCGGGCAGGGAAAGCGAATGCAAATTCGCCTTCTTTTTCGGAAGGGAAACGTCTTTCTTGTTTTTTTTTTTTTTACTTCCTAGCAAGGACAAATCTAATTGATTTGCAAAGGCTGGTGCCCTGCATGACCGATGTAAGTTTTGCAACAATTGAATTGACGGCAAATATTCAAGGATCTCAAGATGAACTGAAATCATGGCATCATGCTAATTACAGGACTAGAATAAACTTGGGATTGGCATGACTTAACAGTTCATTGATCACAAACACCGAGAATAAGTTCATTAACAATAAATAACTAACCAAAATCCTCCTATTAGTAAACTAACAAGCTTTCCTCCCTTCCCTCTTTTATGTATCTTTTGCTTTGAAAACTGATTTCCATGACAAACACAACAATATAACTCATAAGTGTAGAGGCAAAACAAATCTTCACCAACAACTCATTGGGTAAGAATGGTTGCGCATCTGAAAATGTAATGACATCCGCGTTGATGTTTGACTTGCTGGATTCACATGCAGTAGCATAAGATTTAGTTGCCTCCCCATCCTCTTGAGTTTGCTGAATACCCAAAGGATTTGGGAGCTTCCTCATCTCCTCTAACTCCATTGCCACTTCTTTCTGATGGTTTTATGTGATGGGCTTAAGGCCCGTCCGCCCATGTTGGGCCTGAAAGCCCGGCCCACAGGATTAGGGCCCATGGATGGAGGGATACGATGAAGGGGTACGTTTCTATTTTTGAGGGAACGTATATAAGGGAGGAAAGAGAGAGATGAAGACACCTTTTGGCATTTTCAATGTACGTTCGTCTCTCCTCTCTCCCTCCAAAAGAAAACCAAAAGCTTAAGGCGACGCCGTCTTCCCTTCAAAGCTAATCGACATCATCGGATCGAACATGATCGTTTTTCTCTTCCTCTTATCGGCGTCGGTGTTTAATCTGTGGCTAACAAGGTACGCTCGATTCCGTGGTGTGCTTTAGGATCGGTGATACATGTTTTCTGGGCTTGTCTTCCGCATTCGTTTTAGGGGTTCGATTTAGTGTCGAATCTGGTTTTGGGAATCCGATAATCCCAACATTGGTATCGAGCCCTAGTTCATGTTTTCCCGACCCCTTTCATGTTTTTTGATTGATTTTTCGCGAAAATAATTGTCTGACACGGATCCGGGCGAAAAATCCCGACACCCAAGCACTGTTCATCCGTTTTTTCGAGTTTCTGTAACTCGAAATCGATTTCTGAAGGCATAGGGTGAAAGAGCTCGTCGAAACGAGTCCGTCGACGGGTTGACCGCCACTGGGCGACGCCGCACATGCCCACACGCGCGACCAGAAGCCGCTGCGCGTGGGTGCCACGCGCCTGAAGTGCTGGCTCGGCTGGGCCAGCGCGTCGCCACGTGCCGGTCATGGCCGCACGCGCGCGGCGCCGCCGGCCCGCCCAGCCCGGCACGCGCCGATCGGCCGAACCGACACGTGATGACGTCACCATGACGTCACCCAGCCGATAACCACTGGATGGCGTCATCGATGATGTCATCACCGGCGAAAGTTGGCCGGTGGCGACCCGACCCGACCGCGAACCGACCCGACCGAGGTTCGACCGGTCCGACCCGGCCCGACCGGTCCGACGACCCGGCAACCCGACCGTTGACCGACTTTGACCGTTGACCGTTGAAAAAAAAAAAAAGGGAAAAGAATGTGTTTCTTTTTCAATTAAGTCTATGTGGATTATATGTGATCCCTTATTTGTTCTGCATTTGTTGCAGGAACAATACCTCCCCTAAGGTTGCGCACACCTATTCGCGCAATTACCGATGAACAAAAGGAAAGGCTTTCTAAGTTGATAGCTGAGTTGACGGATCATCGATGGGAGAGTGGTGACTTAATTGATGACGTCCTTGAAGTCAACGGGAAAATTCAAAAGGTCATATGGAATGGTCGTCCTATGCCACGATCGAGATGGTGCGATTTTCATGAACACCCTTCCACCGAGAATGGCAAGGAGTGTTGAATCGCATTTGAGATGTCAACAAAGCTGCCTCATATAGGAAAATTATGATGGATTTTATAAATGAATATTATTGGATTGTAACAAGGGAAAAAATCAAGAAATTGAACAAAAGAGGATCTTTCCCAGTTCGTGTACTGACTTGGTGTTAGATGTATAGGCTGGTCTTTGTTAAGTGTGCTTTGTGGACATCTTATGTAATGTTTACTACCTGATTGTTGTTGATGTAGCAACCGATATGTTAGTTGTATTGTGTGAAAGCATTATTATTCTATTGAATGTCAAATATTATTTGCTTTTTATTGTCTTTGTTCTTTGTGGGTAGTTCATAGAAGTTTTTGTAGCTTCATAGAATTTATTTTGCATAAAACAATTATATTAATGATAGTTTTAAGTTAGGATTTTGGAAGATGATTGGAAACATAGTGACCTTTTGATTCTGAAACCTTACTTGAAATTATTCATTAATATGATGGGTCTGTGCAAAAAGGATGCATAAATGATAAGCATTAATAATTCGTGCATATATGTCTGATGTGTTCAGATCAATGGCTTCAGCCACAAAGAGCATAGTTGTCGAGCTGAACAAAGGTGAAAAGCTCAATGATGACAACTATGAAATATGGCACATGAAAATACAATATGTGCTGGAAGAGCAAGAGGCACTAGAAGCTCTTAACCTGACCATGGTAGAACCTGAATAAGGAAACACTGCACAGCACAAAAGAGATAAGGAAGCTTTTGCTGCATGGAAAAGAAAGAACTCTCTTGCTCGCATCACGTTGCTGAGCAGCATGGAAAATGACGTCATGCGAGAGTTTAGGCGTTTTGACAATGCCAAGGAAATATGGGAAGCATTGGCAATGAGATTTGGTCATACTTCGGTGACTAGGCGAGGCAGCTCACTATTAGGTTTGACTCTTATAAGCCTCATGGTCAGACCATGAAGCAACATCTTAGAAAGATGTCAAACATGATTAATGAGCTGAAAGATGCTGGCCATGTCCTCACGATGAGCGGTAAGTGCAAGCGGTGATTCGTTCCTTGCCTCGAGTTGGGAGTATATAAAGGTGCACCGACCCATAATGAAAATATCAAAACCTTTGAGGATGCGGTGCGTCATCTTGGCTGGAAGAGGACCGCCTCTTGGCGGCTAAGCCGGAAGCTGAACTCTATCATGCTAGTTCTAGCTCACATGGAGCTTCGAGCTCCAAGCGCAAACGTCTAACTGGTTTGATAAAGGAAAAGGCAAGGAAGCAAGTCCTTCAAGGAAGAAACCCAAGTTTAACCAACATGAAAGAGGAAAGCGTCCTACATGAAGAAGCTTACAAGGGTGAAATGCTACTACTGTGACAAGAAGGGTCACTATGTTCGCGATTGTCGTGAGCCAAAGAAGGTAAACACCCCTTGTACTTTTCAGAATTTTGCTTTTGTGTCGATTTCTGTATTCTTAACTGAATCTAATCCTTTGTGGACTGTAGATTCGGGAGCGGCAGACCATGTAGCGAAGGATAGAGGATCCTTCGTAGAATTCCGACGACAGTACCAAGCGGAACTAAGTGGATCTATGTGGGAAACAACTCCCGAGCTGAAGTGAAAGGAATTGGCACACAACTGAACATGCATGGTGGACGCCTTTCTGTTCCTACATGATGTATTGTTTGCTCCGGATATTCGTCGGAATTTAGTGTCTGTTTTAGTGTTGGTAAAGCTAGGTTTCAATATGAACTTCCATAATAGAGGTGTGGATTTGTTTTTGGATACAAATTACTATGGTTGTGGTTATTTTCTGGATGGTTTCATTGTATTAGATATTGACTATGTTAATGCAAATGTTTGTTATTCCCTTCTCACGTCTCCTAATTCGTATGATAATGATGTGAATGTGTGGCATGCTAGACTTGGTCATATTGGCCAACAGCATATGAATAGACTAGCCAAAGAGGGCTTGTTGGGCAATATTGAAAAAGTCGATTTGCCCCTATGTAAGCATTGCCTAGAAGGAAAACGACAAGGAAACCATTTGGAAAAGGTAAAAGAGCTGAATTTCTTCTGCATTTAATTCATTACGATGTCGTGGTCCAATGAATGTGAGAGGAAGGCATGGGGCTGTTTATTTCATCACTTTTATAGATGATTATACTCAATTTGGATATGTCTATTTGATTTCTCATAAATCTAAAGCATTAAGTTGTTTCAAAGGTTTATGAACTTGGTAGAAAATCAATTAGACAAGAAAATAAAAGCATTGAGATCCGATCGAGGTCGAGAATATTTATCTGATGAGTTCAGAAAATTATGTGATGAAAAAGGAATAGAAAGGCAGTTATCTATTCCATATACTCCTCAACAAAATGGTGTTGCGGAGAGAAGAAACAGAACCTTACTGGAAATGGTTAGGTCCATGATGGCGCATGCTAACTTACCTATTACTTTTTGGAGTGATGCGTTGTTAACTGCTGCCTATATACTTAACCAAGTGCCTTCCAAATCAGTTACTTCCACTCCATATGAGTTATGGACAGGTAGAAAACCAGACTTAAGTTTTCTTAAGCCATGGGGTTATGCTGTCTATACTCATGAATCCTCTCACAAGTTTGGGAAATTGGGTCCCAGAGGAAAGAAAAGTATTTTCATAAGATACTCCGAACATTCGAAAGGGTATGTGTTCATAGGTGAGAAGGAAAGTGGGAGTATAACTGAATTTGAATCACGAGATGTCACATTCTTAGAGGATGAATTTCCTAAGAAGGGCGAAATAGGGGAAGATTACTCCATATTTGAGACCTTGGATCAAGATAATGATATTAGTGGAGTTTGTCCAAGTGGGAGTAATATGAGAAGTGATGAATTGAATTCAACTCATTCTCAATTACAACCACATGATGAGACGACATCATCATTATCTAATCCAAGTGGGAGCATAATGGGAATGATGTGCAAAGTGTACAATCTCCCATACGGCGAACAAGTCGCCAAAGTATTCCCCGTCGACGTTTTGACATTGAAGGGGAAACTTTTATGATTGCTTCGCAAGATGAGGATGAGCCAAGAAATATTAATGAGGCTCTGAATTGCCCTAGTAAGGAAAAATGGATTCATGCAATGGAAGAGGAAATGGAGTCAATGAAATCAAACCAAGTTTGGAAACTAGTTGATTTTCCAAAAGGACGCAGAACTATTGGGAACAAGTGGGTTCTCAAAATAAAGCGAAAGGCTGATGGCTCGATAGAAAGGCATAAGGCTCGCCTTGTGGCGAAGGGGTATAATCAACAGGAATGAATTGATTTTGAAGATACATTTTCTCTTGTAGTGAGATTTACCTTGATTCGCATTATTCTGGCAATAGTGGCTAGTATGGATCTTGAGTTACATCGGATGGATGTAAAGACTGCTTTCCTCAATGGAGAATTAGAGGAAGAAAAATATATGGAACAACCTGCTAGTTTCATAGTGAAAGGCGAAAAAGAAAATGTATGTCGACTTTTGAGATCGATATATGGCCTCAAGCAGTCATCGAAACAATGGTATATACATTTTCATAATGCCGTAATGACATATGATTTTACAATGATTGATGAGGATCATTGTGTATATATCAAAAGATCAATGATCAATTTGTGATCATATCATTATATGTTGATGATATATTGATTGCCGGAAGCAATATGGAGTTTGTTAATACTGTCAAGAGTTGGTTGTCTTCCAACTTTGAGATGAAAGATATGGGTGAGGCTGCATACATTCTTGGAATTAAGATTTCAAGAGATCGTTGTCTCTTTCGCAAGAAACATATATAAATAAGGTTCTTGAACGATTTCGTATGTAAGATTGTAAATCTATAGACACTTCTATTGCAAAAGGTGAAGGATTGAGCCATAGGCGTGTCCCGGGGACTCCACAAGAGAAGGAACAAATGAAACATATTTCTTATGCTAGTGCTGTTGGGAGCTTGATGTATGCTATGATGTGTACAAGACCCGACATATGTTTTGTAGTTGGAATGGTAAGTAGATACCAATCCAATCCGAGTCCAACACATTGGGAAGCCGTTAAGAGAATACGAGGTATCTGAAGGAGCTATGATTACAAGTTGAATTACCAAGGAAAGGATCTGCGACTTGAAGGCTATTCGAGATGCTGATTGGGGAGGAGATTTAGATGAAAGAAAATCTACCTCTGGATTTGTTTTCTTATTGAACAATGGTGCCATATCATGGAGTAGTAAGAAGCAAACGTGTATAGCCTTGTCCACGATAGAAGCTGAGTTCGTGGCATTATCAACAGCGGTACAAGAAGGAGTTTGGCTTAAGAGATTTTTGGATCATTTAGGT